>NC_069500.1:1446934350-1447007800 GCF_027579735.1 Bombina bombina | reverse complement strand
GTACTGGGTGTCCAAGCACATTTTTTGTTCAATATTCCCGGTTCCTCTAAATTATCTCCGGGTTCCTCAAATCAATGCCATACCTGTAGTTGATTGTGCAAAAGGGTGGCATATGTGGTCTTTCATGCTGTTGTGCCTGTTGAGGGTCGTGGGCCATCTTATAAAAAGGCCTGAAGGATAACGACCTGTACTGGGTGTCCAAGCACATTTTTTTATCAATATTCCAGGTTCCTCTCAGGTTCAGAAAAATTATCTCCGGGTTCCATCGATGCCATACCTGTACACTATTGTTCAAAAGGATGGCATATGTGGTGTTTCATGCTGTTGTGCCTGTTGAGGGTCGTGGGCCATCGTATAAAAAGGCTGAAGGAGAACGACCTGTACTGGGTGTCCAAGCACATTTTTGGTTCAATATTGCCGGTTCCTCTATATTATCTCCGGGTTCCTCAAATCAATGCCATACCTGTACTCGATTGTGCAAAAGGATGGCATATGTGGTGTTTCATGCTGTTGTGCCTGTTGAGGGTCGTGGGCCATCTTATAAAAAAGACTGAAGGAGAACAACCTGTACTGGGTGTCCAAGCACGTTTTTTGTTCAATATTGCCGGTTCCTCTAAATTATCTCCGGGTTCCTCAAATCAATGCCATACCTGTACTCGATTCTGCAAAAGGGTGGCATATATGGTCTTTCATGCTGTTGTGTCTGTTGAGGGGTCGTGGGCCATCGTATAAAAAGGCTGAAGGAGAATGACCTGTACTGGGTGTCCCAAGCACATTTTTTGTTCAATATTCCTGGTTCCTCTAAATTATCTCCGGGTTCCTCAAATCAATGCCATACCTGTACTCAATTGTGCAAAAGGGTGGCATATGTGGTGTTTCATGCTGTTGTGCCTGTTGAGGGTCGTGGGCCATCGTATAAAAAGGCTGAAGGAGAACGACCTGTACTGGGTGTCCAAGCATGTTTTTTGTTCAATATTCCCGGTTCCTCTAAATTATCTCCGGGTTCCTCAAATCAATGCCATACCTATACTCGATTGTGCAAAAGGGTGGCATATGTGGTGTTTCATGCTGTTGTGCCTGTTGAGGGTCGTGGGCCATCGTATAAAAAGGCTGAAGGAGAACGACCTGTACTGGGTGTCCAAGCACATTTTTTGTTCAATATTCCCGGTTCCTCTAAATTATCTGCGGGTTCCTCAAATCAATCCCAAACCTGTACTCTATTGTGCGAAAGGAAGTAATGGCATGTCTGGCACACAGCGTTGGGGCAAGGGTCCATATAACCACTGATAGCTGGTCTGCAAAGCATGGTCAGGGCAGGTATATCACCTACACTGCGCATTGGGTAAACCTGCTGACGTCTGACAAGCATGGAATGCGTGTCTCTGCAGAGGAGTTGGTGACACCGCCACGACTTGCAGGCAGGCTTGCTGTTACCTCCTCTACTCCTCCTACTCCATCCTCTTCCATAACCTCTTCCTCGGCTGAGTCCTCTTCTGCTTCTGCGTCTTGCTCCACATCAACAGCACACCCCCAGCTCCCCAGGTACTATTCAACATCCCGGATACGGCAGTGTCATGCCGTCTTGGGGTTGACTTGCCTGAAAGCGGAGAGTCACACCGCACCAGCACTCCTGTCCGCCCTAAACGCACAGGTGGATCAGTGGCTGACTCCGCACCAACTGGAGATTGGCAAGGTTGTTTCTGACAATGGAAGTAATTTGGTGGCGGCATTAAAATTCGGCAAGTTGACACAGGTGCTGTGCATGGCACATGTGTGTAATCTGATTGTACAACGCTTTGTACATAAGTACCCAGGCTTACAGGACGTCCTGAAGCAGGCCAGGAAGGTGTGTGGCCATTTCAGGCATTCCTACACGGCCATGGCGCACTTGTCCAATATCCAGCGTCGAAACAACCTGCCAGTGAGGCGCTTGATTTGTGACAGCCCGACACGGTGGAATTCAACACTCCTAATGTTTTACCGCCTGCTCCAACAAGAAAAAGCTGTTACTGAGTATTTGTATGACCGGGGTGCTAGGACAGCCTCTGGGGAGCTGGGGATTTTTTTGCCAAATTACTGGACGCTCATGGGCAATGCCTGTAGGCTCATGCGTCCTTTTGAGGAGGTGACAAACCTTGTCAGTCGCACCGAAGGCACCATCAGCAACATCATACCATTTGTTTTCTTCCTGGAGCGTGCCCTGCGAAGAGTGCTGGATCAGGCCGTAGATGAGCGTGAAGAGGAAGAGGAAGAGTTGTGGTGTCCATCACCACCAGAAACATCCTTATCAGCATCGCTTGTTGGACCTGCGGCAAGGCAGGAAGAGGATTGTGAGGAAGAGGAGTCAGAGGAGGAATGTGGCTTTGAGGAGGAGGAGGAAGACCAAGCACAACAGGCATCCCAGGGTGCTCGTTGTTGTCACCTATCTGGTACCCATGGTGTTGTACGTGGCTGGGGGGAAGAAGATACCCTCAGTGACATCAGTGAGGACAAGGAACGGGACATGATTAGCTCGGTATCCAACCTTGTGCAAATGGGGTCTTTCATGCTGTCGTGCCTGTTGAGGGACCCTCGTATAAAAAAGCTGAAGGAGAACGACCTGTACTGGGTGTCCACGCTACTAGACCCCCGGTATACGCATAAAGTGCCTGAAATGTTACCAAATTACCACAAATCGGAAAGGATGGAGCATTTCCAAAATAAATTAAAAAGTATGCTTTACACAGCGTATAAGGGTGATGTCACAGCACCACGGGAATGTAACAGGGGAAGAGATGAAAGTAATCCTCCTCCTCCCATGACCACGGCGGTAAGGACAGGACGCTTTCCTGACATGTTGTTGATGGAGGACATGCGGACCTTTTTAACTCCTATGCATCGCCAGAGCCTTTCGGTATCCAGCCTCAGAGAAAGACTCAACCGACAGGTAGCAGACTACCTAGCATTAACTGCGGATCTAGACACTCTGAGGAGCGATGGACCCCTTGACTACTGGGTGTGCAGGCTTGACCTGTGGCCTGAGCTATCCCAATTTGCAACCGAACTTCTGGCCTGCCCCACTTCAAGTGTCCTTTCAGAAAGGACCTTCAGTGCAGCAGGAGGTTTTGTCACTGAGAAGAGAAGTCGCCTAGGTCAAAAAAGTCTTGATTATCTCACCTTTATTAAGATGAATGAGGGATGGATCCCGAAGGGACTGACATTGGGCGATACATTTGAGTAAAAAAGGCCTGATGATGAGATGAGCTGCCTTGGGCTACAAATGGTACACACGCTGGCCTATTATTTCTTAGAATGCAGGATGACTTGCGTGACTTATCCGCCAACAACTAGTGTTCAAGCCGCAAGGTTTTAGGGCACTTTCTAACTGTTTTGCAAACATCAGTTTTTCTGGCCGCTGCTATAGCAGCGGCTGCAACAATACCGAATTTTTAAGGCATTTGTACATGCCTAATTTTTCTGGCCTCTGCTGCTGCACTGTGGCTACAAAACTCAAAGCAAAAAAAAAGGCACATAACAGTGATTAAACTGTTAAGAATAGTACTACTTAACACACCACTCATATCTGGTGGCACAGTACATTGCACGCACAGTGCCACAAATTTTAAGTAGGATGACCGACCAAGCATCTTTTTCCATCTCACGGTTCAGAAAAATTATCTCCGGGTTCCATCGATGCCATACCTGTACACTATTGTTCAAAAGGATGGCATATGTGGTGTTTCATGCTGTTGTGCCTGTTGAGGGTCGTGGGCCATCGTATAAAAAGGCTGAAGGAGAACGACCTGTACTGGGTGTCCAAGCACATTTTTGGTTCAATATTGCCGGTTCCTCTAAATTATCTCCGGGTTCCTCAAATCAATGCCATACCTGTACTCGATTGTGCAAAAGGATGGCATATGTGGTGTTTCATGCTGTTGTGCCTGTTGAGGGTCATGGGCCATATTATAAAAAGGCTGAAGGAGAACAACCTGTACTGGGTGTCCAAGCACGTTTTTTGTTCAATATTGCAGGTTCCTCTAAATTATCTCCGGGTTCCTCAAATCAATGCCATACCTGTACTCGATTGTGCAAAAGGGTGGCATATGTGGTGTTTCATGCTGTTGTGCCTGTTGAGGGTCGTGGGCCATCGTATAAAAAGGCTGAAGGAGAACGACCTGTACTGGGTGTCCAAGCACATTTTTTGTTCAATATTCCCGGTTCCTCTAAATTATCTCCGGGTTCCTCAAATCAATGCCATACCTGTACTTGATTGTGCAAAAGGGTGGCATATGTGGTCTTTCATGCTGTTGTGCCTGTTGAGGGTCGTGGGCCATCTTATAAAAAGGCTGAAGGATAACGACCTGTACTGGGTGTCCAAGCACATTTTTTTATCAATATTCCAGGTTCCTCTCAGGTTCAGAAAAATTATCTCCGGGTTCCATCGATGCCATACCTGTACACTATTGTTCAAAAGGATGGCATATGTGGTGTTTCATGCTGTTGTGCCTGTTGAGGGTCGTGGGCCATCGTATAAAAAGGCTGAAGGAGAACGACCTGTACTGGGTGTCCAAGCACATTTTTGGTTCAATATTGCCGGTTCCTCTAAATTATCTCCGGGTTCCTCAAATCAATGCCATACCTGTACTCGATTGTGCAAAAGGATGGCATATGTGGTGTTTCATGCTGTTGTGCCTGTTGAGGGTCGTGGGCCATCTTATAAAAAGACTGAAGGAGAACAACCTGTACTGGGTGTCCAAGCACGTTTTTTGTTCAATATTGCCGGTTCCTCTAAATTATCTCCGGGTTCCTCAAATCAATGCCATACCTGTACTCGATTCTGCAAAAGGGTGGCATATGTGGTCTTTCATGCTGTTGTGTCTGTTGAGGGTCGTGGGCCATCGTATAAAAAGGCTGAAGGAGAATGACCTGTACTGGGTGTCCAAGCACATTTTTTGTTCAATATTCCTGGTTCCTCTAAATTATCTCCGGGTTCCTCAAATCAATGCCATACCTGTACTCAATTGTGCAAAAGGGTGGCATATGTGGTGTTTCATGCTGTTGTGCCTGTTGAGGGTCGTGGGCCATCGTATAAAAAGGCTGAAGGAGAACGACCTGTACTGGGTGTCCAAGCATGTTTTTTGTTCAATATTCCCGGTTCCTCTAAATTATCTCCGGGTTCCTCAAATCAATGCCATACCTATACTCGATTGTGCAAAAGGGTGGCATATGTGGTGTTTCATGCTGTTGTGCCTGTTGAGGGTCGTGGGCCATCGTATAAAAAGGCTGAAGGAGAACGACCTGTACTGGGTGTCCAAGCACATTTTTTGTTCAATATTCCCGGTTCCTCTAAATTATCTGCGGGTTCCTCAAATCAATCCCAAACCTGTACTCTATTGTGCGAAAGAGTGGGCATATTTGGTCTTTCATGCTGTTGTGCCTGTTGAGGGTTGTGGGCCATCTTATAAAAAGGCTGAAGGATAACAACCTGTACTGGGTGTCCAAGCACATTTTTTTATCAATATTCCAGGTTCCTCTCAATTATCTCCGGGTTCCTCAAATCAATGCCATACCTGTACTCGATTGTGCAAAAGGGTGGCATATGTGGTCTTTCATGCTGTTGTGCCTGTTGAGGGTCGTGGGCCATCTTATAAAAAAGGCTGAAGGATAACGACCTGTACTGGGTGTCCAAGCACTTTTTTTATCAATATTCCAGGTTCCTCTCAATTATCTCCGGGTTCCTCAAATTCAATGCCATACTGTAATCGATTGTGCAAAAGGGTGGCATATGTGGTGTTTCCTGCTGTTGTGCCTGTTGAGGGTCGTGGGCCATCTTATAAAAAGGCTGAAGGATATCGACCTGTACTGGGTGTCCAAGCACGTTTTTTGATCAATATTCCAGGTTCCTCTAAATTATCTCCGGGTTCCTCAAATCAATGCCATATCTGTAATCTATTGTGCAAAGGGATGGCATATGTGGTGTTTCCTGCTGTTGTTTCTGTTGAGGGTCCGGGACCCTCGTCTAAAAAAGCTGAAGAGAACAAAGTGTACTGTTGTCCAAGCATCTTTTTCAATCTCCCGGTTCCTAAAAATTAATCTCCGGGTTTCTAAAATGGGATGCCATACCTGTACTCTATTGTGCAAAAGGATGGCATATGTGGTGTTTTCCTGCTGTTGTTTCTGTTGAGGGGTCCTGGACCCTCTTATAAAAAGGCTGAAGGAGAACAACGTGTACTGGGTGTGTCCAATCATTTTTTTTGTTCAATTCCCGGTTCCTAAAAATTATCTCCGGGTTTCTAAAATCAATGCCGTACCTGTACTCTATTGTTCAAAAGGGTGGGCATATGTCCTCTTTTCCTGCTGTTGTTTCTGTTGAGGGTCCAGGACCCTCTTATCAAAAGGCTGAAGGAGAACGACGTGTACTGGGTGTGTCCAATCATTTTTTTTGTTCAATTTCCCGGTTCCTAAAAATTATCTCCTGGTTTCTAAAATCAATGCCATACCTGTACTCTATTGTTCAAAAGGATGGCATATGTGCAGTTTCATGCTGTTGTTTCTGTTGAGGGTCCTGGACCCTCATATGAAAAGGTTGAAGGAGAATGACCTGTATTGGTTGTCCAAGCATCTTTTTCCATCTCCCGGTTCCTAAAAATTATCTCCGGGTTTCTAAATTCAATACCATACCTGTACTGGATTATTCAAAAGGATGGCATATGTGGTGTTTCCTGCTGTTGTCTTTTGTTGAGGGTCCAGGACCATCTTATAAAAATGCTGAAGGAGAACGAAGTGTACTGGGTGTCCAATCATTTTTTTTGTTCAATTTCCCGGTTCCTATAAATTATCTATGGGTTTCTAAAATCAATGCCATACCTGTACTCTATTGTTCAAAAGGATGGCATATGTGCTGTTTCCTGCTGTTGTTTCTGTTGAGGGTCCTGGACCCTCTTATAAAAAGGCTGAAGGAGAACGACCTGTCATGGGTGTACTGTCCAAGCATCTTTTTCCATCTCCCGGTTCCTAAAAATTATCTCCGGTTTCTAAAATCAATGCCATACCTGTACTCTATTGTTCAAAAGGATGGCATATGTGCTGTTTCATGCTGTTGTTTCTGTTGAGGGTCCTGGACCCTCTTATAAAAAGGCTGAAGGAGAACGACCTGTCATGGGTGTACTGTCCAAGCATCTTTTTCCATCTCCCGGTTCCTAAAAATTATCTCCGGGTTTCTAAAATCAGTGCCATACCTGTACTCTATTGTTCAAAAGGATGGAATATGTCCTCTTTCCTGCTGTTGTTTCTGTTGAGGGTCCTGGACCCTCTTATAAAAAGGCTGAAGGAGAACGACGTGTACTGGTGTCCAATCATTTTTTTTGTTCAATTTCCCGGTTCCTAAAAATTATCTCCGGGTTTCTAAAATCAATGCCGTACCTGTACTCTATTGTTCAAAAGGATGGCATATGTCCTCTTTCCTGCTGTTGTTTTTGTTGAGGGTCCTGGGCCCTCTTATCAAAAGGCTGAAGGAGAACGATGTGTACTGGGTGTGTCCAATCATTTTTTTTTTTCAATTTCCCGGTTCCTAAAAATTATCTCCGGGTTTCTAAAATCAATGCTGTACCTGTACTCTATTGTTCAAAAGGGTGGCATATGTCCTCTTTCCTGCTGTTGTTTCTGTTGAGGGTCCTGGACCCTCTTATAAAAAGGCTGAAGGAGAACGACGTGTACTGGGTGTGTCCAATCATTTTTTTTGTTCAATTTCCCTGTTCCTAAAAATTATCTCCGGGTTTCTAAAATCAATGCCGTACCTGTACTCTATTGTTCAAAAGGATGGCATATGTCCTCTTTCCTGCTGTTGTTTTTGTTGAGGGTCCTGGGCCCTCTTATCAAAAGGCTGAAGGAGAACGATGTGTACTGGGTGTGTCCAATCCTTTTTTTTTTTCAATTTCCCGGTTCCTAAAATTTATCTCCGGGTTTCTAAAATCAATGCTGTACCTGTACTCTATTGTTCAAAAGGGTGGCATATGTCCCTCTTTCCTGCTGTTGTTTCTGTTGAGGGTCCTGGACCCTCTTATAAAAAGGCTGAAGGAGAACGACGTGTACTGGGTGTGTCCAATCATTTTTTTTTGTTCAATTTCCCTGTTCCTAAAAATTATCTCCGGGTTTCTAAAATCAATGCTGTACCTGTACTCTATTGTTCAAAAGGGTGGCATATGTCCTCTTTCCTGCTGTTGTTTCTGTTGAGGATCCTGGACCATCTTATAAAAAGGCTAAAGGAGAACGACGTGTACTGGGTGTCCAATCATTTTTTTTGTTCAATTTCCCTGTTCCTAAAAATTATCTCCGGGTTTCTAAAATCAATGCCATACCTGTACTCTATTGTTCAAAAGGATGGCATATGTGCTCTTTCCTGCTGTTGTTTCTGTTGAGGGTCCTGGACCCTCTTATAAAAAGGCTGAAGGAGAACGACGTGTACTGGGTGTCCAATCATTTTTTTTGTTCAATTTCCCGGTTCCTAAAAATTATCTCCAGGTTTCTAAAATCAATGCCATACCTGTACTCTATTGTTCAAAAGGATGGCATATGTGCTCTTTCCTGCAGTTGTTTCTGCTGAGGGTACGGGACCCTCGTATAAAAAGGCTGAAGGAGAACGAAGTGTACTAGGTGTCCAATAATGTTTCTTTTTAAATTTCCCGGTTCCGAAAAATTATCTCCGGGTTCCTAAAATCGATGCCATACCTGTACTCTATTGTACAAAAGGATGGCATAGGTGGTGTTTCCTTCTGTTGTTTCTGTTGAGGGTCCTGGACCCTTGTCTAAAAAAGCTGAAGGAGAACGAAGTGTACTGGTTGTCCAAGGCATCTTTTTCCATCTCCCGGTTCCTAAAATTATTTCCGGGTTCCTAAAAATGGATGCCATACCTGTACTGGATTTTTCAAAAGGATGGGCATATGTGGTGTTTCATGCTGTTGTTTCTGTTGAGGGTCCGGGACCCTCATATAAAAAGGCTGAAGGAGAACGAAGTGTACTGGGTGTCCAATCATGTTTCTTTTAAATTTTCCCGGTTCCTAAAAATCATCTCCATGTTCCTAAAATCGATGCCATACCTGTACTGGTGTTTCCTGCTGTTTGTGTCTGTGGAGGGTCCCTGGACCCTCGTCTACAAAGGCGAAAGGAGAACGACCTGTACTGGGGTGTCCAAGCACATTTTTTGTTCAATATTCCCGGTTCCTCTAAATTATCTCCGGGTTCCTCAAATCAATGCCATACCTGTACTCGATTGTGCAAAAGGGTGGCATATGTGGTGTTTCATGCTGTTGTGCCTGTTGAGGGTCGTGGGCCATCGTATAAAAAGGCTGAAGGAGAACGACCTGTACTGGGTGTCCAAGCACATTTTTTGTTCAATATTCCTGGTTCCTCTAAATTATCTCCGGGTTCCTCAAATCAATGCCATACCTGTACTCGATTGTGCAAAAGGGTGGCATATGTGGTGTTTCATGCTGTTGTGCCTGTTGAGGGTCGTGGGCCATCGTATAAAAAGGCTGAAGGAGAACGACCTGTACTGGGTGTCCAAGCACATTTTTTGTTCAATATTCCCGGTTCCTCTAAATTATCTCCGGGTTCCTCAAATCAATGCCATACCTGTACTCGATTGTGCAAAAGGATGGCATATGTGGTGTTTCATGCTGTTGTGCCTGTTGAGGGTTGTGGCCCATGGTATAAAACGGCTGAGGGAGAACGACCTGTACTGGGTGTCCAAGCACATTTTTTGTTCAATATTCCCGGTTCCTCTAAATTATCTCCGGGTTCCTCAAATCAATGCCATACCTGTACTCGATTGTGCAAAAGGGTGGCATATGTGGTGTTTCATGCTGTTGTGCCTGTTGAGGGTCGTGGCCCATGGTATAAAAAGGCTGAGGGAGAACGACCTGTACTGGTTGTCCAAGCACATTTTTTGTTCAATATTCCCGGTTCCTCTAAATTATCTCTGGGTTCCTCAAATCAATGCCATACCTGTACTCGATTGTGCAAAAGGGTGGCATATGTGGTCTTTCATGCTGTTGTGCCTGTTGAGGGTCGTGGGCCATCTTATAAAAAGGCTGAAGGATATCGACCTGTACTGGGTGTCCAAGCACGTTTTTTGATCAATATTCCAGGTTCCTCTAAATTATCTCCGGGTTCCTCAAATCAATGCCATATCTGTAATCTATTGTGCAAAAGGATGGCATATGTGGTGTTTCCTGCTGTTGTTTCTGTTGAGGGTCTGGGACCCTCGTCTAAAAAGGCTGAAGGAGAACAAAGTGTACTGGTTGTCCAAGCATCTTTTTCTATCTCCCGGTTCCTAAAAATTATCTCCGGGTTTCTAAAATGGATGCCATACCTGTACTCTATTGTGCAAAAGGATGGCATATGTGGTGTTTCCTGCTGTTGTTTCTGTTGAGGGTCCTGGACCCTCTTATAAAAAGGCTGAAGGAGAACGACGTGTACTGGGTGTGTCCAATCATTTTTTTTGTTCAATTTCCCGGTTCCTAAAAATTATCTCCGGGTTTCTAAAATCAATGCCGTACCTGTACTCTATTGTTCAAAAGGGTGGCATATGTCCTCTTTCCTGCTGTTGTTTCTGTTGAGGGTCCTGGACCCTATTATCAAAAGGCTGAAGGAGAACGACGTGTACTGGGTGTGTCCAATCATTTTTTTTTTCAATTTCCCGGTTCCTAAAAATTATCTCCTGGTTTCTAAAATCAATGCCGTACCTGTATTCTATTGTTCAAAAGGGTGGCATATGTCCTCTTTCCTGCTGTTGTTTCTGTTGAGGGTCCTGGACCCTCGTATAAAAAGGTTGAAGGAGAATGACCTGTATTGGTTGTCCAAGCATCTTTTTCCATCTCCCGGTTCCTAAAAATTATCTCCGGGTTTCTAAATTCAATGCCATACCTCTACTGGATTATTCAAAAGGATGGCATATGTGGTGTTTCCTGCTGTTGTTTCTGTTGAGGGTCCGGGACCATCTTATAAAAATGCTGAAGGAGAACGAAGTGTACTGGGTGTCCAATCATTTTTTTTGTTCAATTTCCCGGTTCCTATAAATTATCTATGGGTTTCTAAAATCAATGCCATATCTGTACTCTATTGTTCAAAAGGATGGCATATGTGCTGTTTCCTGCTGTTGTTTCTGTTGAGGGTCCTGGACCATCTTATAAAAAGGCTGAAGGAGAACGACCTGTCATGGGTGTACTGTCCAAGCATCTTTTTCCATCTCCCGGTTCCTAAAAATTATCTCCGGGTTTCTAAAATCAATGCCATACCTGTACTCTATTGTTCAAAAGGATGGCATATGTGCTGTTTCATGCTGTTGTTTCTGTTGAGGGTCCTGGACCCTCTTATAAAAAGGCTGAAGGAGAACGACCTGTCATGGGTGTACTGTCCAAGCATCTTTTTCCATCTCCCGGTTCCTAAAAATTATCTCTGGGTTTCTAAAATCAATGCCATACCTGTACTCTATTGTTCAAAAGGATGGCATATGTCCTCTTTCCTGCTGTTGTTTCTGTTGAGGGTCCTGGACCCTCTTATAAAAAGGCTGAAGGAGAACGACATGTACTGGGTGTCCAATCATTTTTTTTGTTCAATTTCCCGGTTCCTAAAAATTATCTCCGGGTTTCTAAAATCAATGCCGTACCTGTATTCTATTGTTCAAAAGGGTGGCATATGTCCTCTTTCCTGCTGTTGTTTCTGTTGAGGGTCCTGGACCCTCTTATCAAAAGGCTGAAGGAAAACGACATGTACTGGGTGTGTCCAATCATTTTTTTTTTTTAAATTTCCCGGTTCCTAAAATGTATCTCCGGGTTTCTAAAATCAATGGCATACCTGTACTCTATTGTTCAAAAGGGTGGCATATGTCCTCTTTCCTGCTGTTGTTTCTGTTGAGGGTCCCGGACCCTCTTATCAAAAGGCTGAAGGAGAACGACGTGTACTGGGCATGTTCAATCATTTTTTTTGTTCAATTTCCCTGTTCCTAAAAATTATCTCCGGGTTTCTAAAATCAATGCCGTACCTGTACTCTATTGTTCAAAAGGATGGCATATGTGCTCTTTCCTGCTGTTGTTTCTGTTGAGGGTCCTGGACCCTCTTATAAAAAGGCTGAAGGAGAACGACGTGTACTGGGTGTGTCCAATCATTTTTTTTGTTCAATTTCCCGGTTCCTAAAAATTATCTCCGGGTTTCTAAAATCAATGCCATACCTGTACTCTATTGTTCAAAAGTATGGCATATGTGCTGTTTCCTGCTGTTGTTTCTGTTGAGGGTCCTGGACCCTTGTCTAAAAAGGCTGAAGGAGAACGAAGTGTACTGGTTGTCCAAGCATCTTTTTCCATCTCCCGGTTCCTAAAAATTATTTCCGGGTTCCTAAAATGGATGCCATACCTGTACTGGATTTTTCAAAAGGATGGCATATGTGGTGTTTCATGCTGTTGTTTCTGTTGACCCTCGTATAAAAAGGCTGAAGGAGAACAAAGTGTACTGGGTGTCCAATAATGTTTCTTTTTAAATTTTCAGGTTCCGAAAAATTATCTCTGGGTTCCTAAAACCGATGCCATACCTGTACTCTATTGTTCAAAAGGATGGCATAGGTGGTGTTTCCTGCTGTTGTTTCTGTTGAGGGTCCTGGACCCTTGTCTAAAAAGGCTGAAGGAGAACGAAGTGTACTGGTTGTCCAAGCATCTTTTTCCATCTCCCGGTTCCTAAAAATTATTTCCGGGTTCCTAAAATGGATGCCATACCTGTACTGGATTTTTCAAAAGGATGGCATATGTGGTGTTTCATGCTGTTGTTTCTGTTGAGGGTCCGGGACCCTCATATAAAAAGGCTGAAGGAGAACGAAGTGTACTGGGTGTCCAATCATGTTTCTTTTTAAATTTCCCGGTTCCTAAAAATTATCTCTGTGTTCCTAAAATAGATGCCATACCTGTACTGGTGTTTCCTGCTGTTGTGTCTGTGGAGGGTCCTGGACCCTCGTCTACAAAGGCGGAAGGAGAACGACCTGTACTGGGTGTCCAAGCACGTTTTTTGTTCAATATTCCCGGTTCCTCTAAATTATCTCCGTGTTCCTCAAATCAATGCCATACCTGAACTCAATTGTGCAAAAGGATGGCATATGTGGTGTTTCATGCTGTTGTGGCTGTTGAGGGGCGTGGGCCATCGTATAAAACGGCTGAAGGAGAACGACCTGTACTGCCTTGCTGCTCCTTTTAGGCAGGCCAGCTCTTTGCATACATGCCCACAGACTCTGTAACAGATGGCTCTTTTAGGGAGAGGTGAAACCATAATGCAGGGTCAGAACCTCTGTCTGCAACTGGTATACTTGATTGTGCAAAAGGAAGTAACCTTACCATGGTTCCCTGACCGCACGTCTTGTTGTTCTATTTTGGTGAGGGTAATCATGATGTCCATGTAGACCTCCCCCGAGAGGTGGGAGTAACAGGGATGAAAGTGCTAAGAATAGTACTACTTTACACAACCGAGTTAGCCATGGGTCCCAGTCCAAGACCGCATGTCTTGTTGTTTTATTTGGTGCGGCTAATCATGCAGGCCATATAGACCCCCCACCATTAGGGGTTGTAACAGGTATTAAACTAATAAGAACAGTACTACCGAAATAAACCTACTTAACATGGTTTCAAGAGCCCAGGTTTGATTGTTGTACTTTGTTAGGCTAATCATGATGGCCATGTAGACCTCCCCCGATAGGTGGCAGTAACAGGGATGAAAGTGCTAAGAATAGTACTACTTTACACAACCGAGTTAGCCATGTGTCCCAGTCCAAGACCGCATGTCTTGTTGTTTTATTTGGTGCGACTAATCATGCAGGCCATATAGACCTCCCACCATTAGGGGTTGTAACAGGTATTAAACTAATAAGAACAGTACTACCGAAATAAACCTACTTAACATGGTTTCAAGAGCCCAGGTTTGATTGTTGTACTTTGTTAGGCTAATCACGATGGCCATGTAGACCTCCCCCGAGAGGTGGCAGTAACAGGGATGAAAGTGCTAAGAATAGTACTACTTTACACAACCGAGTTAGCCATGGGTCCCAGTCCAAGACCGCATGTCTTGTTGTTTTATTTGGTGCGACTAATCATGCAGGCCATATAGACCTCCCACCATTAGGGGTTGTAACAGGTATTTAACTAATAAGAACAGTACTACCAAAATAAACCTACTTAACATGGTTTCAAGAGCCCAGGTTTGATTGTTGTACTTTGTTAGGCTAATCATGATGTCCATGTAGACCTCCCCCGAGAGGTGGCAGTAACAGGGATGAAAGTGCTAAGAATAGTACTACTTTACACAACTGAGTTAGCCATGGGTCCCAGTCCAAGACCGCATGTCTTGTTGTTTTATTTGGTGTGGCTAATCATGCAGGCCATATAGACCTCCCACCATTAGGGGTTGTAACAGGTATTAAACTAATAAGAACAGTACTACCGAAATAAACCTACTTAACATGGTTTCAAGAGCCCAGGTTTGATTGTTGTACTTTGTTAGGCTAATCATGATGGCCATGTAGACCTCCCCCGAGAGGTGGCAGTAACAGGGATGAAAGTGCTAAGAATAGTACTACTTTACACAACCGAGTTAGCCATGGGTCCCAGTCCAAGACCGCATGTCTTGTTGTTTTATTTGGTGCGACTAATCATGCAGGCCATATAGACCTCCCACCATTAGGGGTTGTAACAGGTATCAAACTAATAAGAACAGTACTACTTAACACAACCTAGTTAACATGGGTCCCAGACCGCATGTCTTGTTGTTATATTTTGTCAGGATAATCAGGCAGGACATATAGACCTCCCCCGATAGGGGGAGTAAAAGGGATTAAAGTGCTAATAATAGTACTACTTAACACAACCTAGTTACCATGGGTCCAAGACCGCATGTTTAATTATTATACTTTGTCAGCGTAATTATATATCTAACAAATCTATCTATTTATCTTCTATTGATTCTATCTAACTATCAATCTATGTATATTGATCTATCCTATCTATCTATCTTGTGTCCGGACTGTTTTGAGACAGACACTTGTGTTTTTGACAGATTTGAAGTAGGAGGAAAGACCAATCACAGGAATTAAACTGCTAAGAATAGTACTACTTAAGAAAACCTATTCATACCAGTACCACCATGGGTCCCAGACCGCATGTTTGGTTGTTATACTTTGTCAGGGTAATCATGCAGGCCATATAGACCTCCCTTGATAGGGGGAGTAACAGGGATGAAAGTGCTAAGAATAGTACTACTTAACACAACATAGTTACCATGGGTCACAGACCGCATGTTTTGTTGTTATACTTTGTCAGGGTAATCATGCAGGCCATATAGACCTCCCTTGATAGGGGGAGTAAGAGGGATTAAACTGCTAAGAAAAGTACTACTTAACACAACCTAGTTACCATGGGTCCCAGACCGCGTGTCTTGTTGTTATACTTTGTCATGGTAATCATGCAGGCCATATAGACCTCCCCTGATAGGGGGAGTTACAGGGATTAAAGTGCTAAGAATAGAACTACTTAACACAACCTAGTTACCATGGGTCCCAGACCGCATGTTTTATTATTATACTTTTTCAGGGTATTTATATATCTATCAAATCTATCTATTTATCTTCTATCGATTCTATCTAACTATCAATCTATGTATATCTATCTATCAAATCTATCTATCTCGTGTCCGGACTGTTTTGAGACAGCCACTTGTGTTTTTGAAAAATTAGAAGTAGGAGGACAGACCAATCATCTTCTTCCATCTCCCTGTTCCAAAAATGCAGGCCATATAGATCTCCCCCGATAGGGGGAGTAACAGGTAGTAGTAAACTGCTAAGAATAGTACTACTTAACACACCACGGGTCCCAGACCGCATGTCTTATTGTTATACTCTGTCAGGGAAATTATATAGCTTTCAAATCTATCTATCTATCAAATCTATCTAACTATCAATCGTATCTATCAAATGTACAGGGAGTGCAGAATTATTAGGCAAGTTGTATTTTTGAGGATTAATTTTATTATTGAACAACAACCATGTTCTCAATGAACCCAAAAAACTCATTAATATCAAAGCTGAATATTTTTGGAAGTAGTTTTTAGTTTGTTTTTTAGGGGGATATCTGTGTGTGCAGGTGACTATTACTGTGCATAATTATTAGGCAACTTAACAAAAAACAAATATATACCCATTTCAATTATTTATTTTTACCAGTGAAACCAATATAACATCTCAACTTTCACAAATATACATTTTTGACATTCAAAAACAAATCAGTGACCAATATAGCCACCTTTCTTTGCAAGGACACTCAAAAGCCTGCCATCCATGGATTCTGTCAGTGTTTTGATCTGTTCACCATCAACATTGCGTGCAGCAGCAACCACAGCCTCCCAGACACTGTTCAGAGAGGTGTACTGTTTTCCCTCCTTGTAAATCTCACATTTGATGATGGACCACAGGTTCTCAATGGGGTTCAGATCAGGTGAACAAGGAGGCCATGTCATTAGATTTTCTTCTTTTATACCCTTTCTTGCCAGCCACGCTGTGGAGTACTTGGACGCGTGTGATGGAGCATTGTCCTGCATGAATATCATGTTTTTCTTGAAGGATGCAGACTTCTTCCTGTACCACTGCTTGAAGAAGGTGTCTTCCAGAAACTGGCAGTAGGACTGGGAGTTGAGCTTGACTCCATCCTCAACCCGAAAAGGCCCCACAAGCTCATCTTTGATGATACCAGCCCAAACCAGTACTCCACCTCCACCTTGCTGGCGTCTGAGTCGGACTGGAGCTCTCTGCCTTTTACCAATCCAGCCACGGGCCCATCCATCTGGCCCATCAAGACTCACTCTCATTTCATCAGTCCATAAAACCTTAGAAAAATCAGTCTTGAGATATTTCTTGGCCCAGTCTTGACGTTTCAGCTTGTGTGTCTTGTTCAGTGGTGGTCGTCTTTCAGCCTTTCTTACCTTGGCCATGTCTCTGAGTATTGCACACCTTGTGCTTTTGGGCACTCCAGTGATGTTGCAGCTCTGAAATATGGCCAAACTGGTGGCAAGTGGCATCTTGGCAGCTGCACGCTTGACTTTTCTCAGTTCATGGGCAGTTATTTTGCGCCTTGGTTTTTCCACACGCTTCTTGCGACCCTGTTGACTATTTTGAATGAAACGCTTGATTGTTTGATGATCACGCTTCAGAAGCTTTGCAATTTTAAGAGTGCTGCATCCCTCTGCAAGATATCTCACTATTTTTTACTTTTCTGAGCCTGTAAAGTCCTTCTTTTGACCCATTTTGCCAAAGGAAAGGAAGTTGCCTAATAATTATGCACACCTGATATAGGGTGTTGATGTCATTAGACAACACCCCTTCTCATTACAGAGATGCACATCACCTAATATGCTTAATTGGTAGTAGGCTTTCGAGCCTATACAGCTTGGAGTAAGACAACATGCATAAAGAGGATGATGTGGTCAAAATACTCATTTGCCTAATAATTCTGCACACAGTGTATATTGCATCTATTGATCGATGTAATTCGTATCTATAAAATATATATTGCATCTTTTGATTGATGTAATTCGTATCTATCAAATGTATATTGCATCTTTTGATCGATAACATTCGTATCTATCAAATGTATATTGCATCTATTGATCTATGTAATTTGTATCTATCAAATGTATATTGCATCTATTGATCTATGTAATTTGTATCGATCATATGTATATTGCATCTATTGAGCTATGTAATCTATGTATCTATCTATCAAATCTATCTATCTCGTGGTTGTGCAAATGGACTGTTTACGGTTGTTTGCGGTGCGTTACACTTTGAGTTTGGTGTGTCACTGTGAAGCGGGCGTAACCCTTACACTACCTGATTGATACGACATCATAACTGATGTTTTAAAGCACGTTATTGCAAACAATTTATTAATGTTAGGTGATTTAGGCCCTGTATGGGTTAAAAGCAGACTCTGCATCAACTATGTAATTTTCCATGGGAGTTTTGACATGGATCCCCCTCCAGCATGCCACAGTCCAGGTGTTAGTACCCTTGAAACAACATTTCCATCACTATTGTGGCCAGAAAGAGTCCTTGTGGGTTTTAAAGTTCGCCTGCCTATTGAAATCAATGGAGGTTCTCGAACAATAGCGGAAGTTCGAGTCCGCCGTTCGCGAACCGAAATTTTTAAGTTTGCGACATCACTACTGATGACTGGTAGAAGAATGGTTCTACCTCAACATCTACAGCACCGTACATCAGACCAAAACTTGATAAACGCTGCCAATACACATCAATATGTGGAGAACCTAAGAAAGCACCTGCAATATGCATTTGCATTTGGTTAAAGGAATCTAGAGAAAGCTGCAACTGCCACTAAAACCTATTATGATCTCAAAACGTCCAAAAAGGAATATGAAATATATGATAAAGTTTATCTTTATAACTTTGGAAGAGATCAGGTTAGGGAGATGAAATTTCTGCCCTCATGGAAAGGTCCTTTTGTCATTACTGACAAAATATCTCCAGTGGCCTATAAAATACGGATCCCCAAAAATGAAAGTTTCATAGATAAATGGGTCCATATCAATCAGCTGCGAGCGTGCCATCCTAGGTCCCAACTACTAGTCATAGTGGGGGAATGAAGTGTCATACCCCCAAATGCACTAAAGAAATATTGTAGTTTAAAGATGCCTAACTGATGAGGATAAGGGCTCAAAAATGATGGACTATCTATGTTACGGTACCAACAGGATACCAAGGTTAATACCAGATGAACAATGTCCTGCATAGGGAATCAGCAATTCACAAACCAGCCAGTTTTCAGGTTTAAACAGAATGACTACTTTATTTGAAGGCAGCACACAGATTTATAAACCCTGGCTTCAGGTTACAGAGGGCATTGGTTTAACAGTAAAGCAACATATGAACAATGCATCAAACCTCTAACAATTGTCTATTCACAGGTAAAACAGATTAACACATTAAGTTAATTAACTAGGGAAGAACGTTTACTCAGACAATCTGATGTTGGGCAGTCTAGTTAACATAATCACACAAGGACACAATCAGTTTACCCAGACAGACTCCTGAGACACAGTCAGATCTGAAACATACATAGAATACATCTTATTACAGAATATAGGAACAGTTCTTATTAGCTATAAAGTCTTTTATGGCCACTTGGCTTATAGAGTCACAATTGCTCCCACAAGGTGCACTCACACCCTGTACCCATCCTGTATTTATGGATACAGGGTGACATAGACATAAGACAGAGTTATGAAAGTACATGGGGTGTCCAGCATATAAAATTCCATATTTCCATGCAGTCTCTGGGTATCCTTAAGCCCATGTACCTCCAGCCCAAAGAATGTTCCATAACAGGCCCTCCAATGTACAGTGGCGAGATTGGTT
The DNA here is from genome assembly GCF_027579735.1 of Bombina bombina. Lineage (NCBI taxonomy): Eukaryota > Metazoa > Chordata > Amphibia > Anura > Bombinatoridae > Bombina > Bombina bombina. The sequence continues at coordinate 1,446,988,368 of NC_069500.1, read as the reverse complement.
TCGTCACAATCTACATAGAAGACTGTCTATGATATGTACGGTCAACACCCTCACCAAATACCATTGACTCTAAGCCAATTTAAATACATGTGTCCTACATCTATTTAAATTTGGAAGGGGGATTTATGTCAAGTTATTTGAAATATTATTAGATGATATACACAGGATGGGTCACAAAGTCACTTAAAAAGAAATTGCTTTCAGGGTTGTCTTTGGAGAGATCATTTAAAAAGGAACACTTTCTTGCTGGGGTGTGAAGCTAAAGGCCCCGTCAGATGGTGAATGAACTTTTCTTATGGCCCTAAAACATTTGGTGATCAGAGAGAGGGTCAATCTATATAGCTATATATTCCTGGTCTTAGATCAGACATAAGATAACATTTGAGCTATTTCAAAGGGAAAGGCAAATTGTTTCAAAATGACCATGTTTACTGTGTGTGTTATAAATCTTGGATCAAGCATAATGATTCCCCTTCCTGATAAACAAGACATAGGAGAACCAGATTAAGATAGATGAGCCCATGCAGGGATATATATATGGACACAATATCAGAGAAATAGCTGGACTTCTTTTACAACTAAATTATCTTTCCAAGCAAAGATAAGCATAGTACTTAAGTTACAGGAAACCTGTGGTTGGTAGAGTCAATGGTCTGTACTGTGGGGGAAGATAGTGCTCAGAAGTCCTCTGAAATCTCTCACCCAAATCTTTGTGACTTGAAAAGAAACAGATGCTAACAGACACATATGATAACAACACAATGGCTCACTGAATCTCTGACACTTGAATATACGTAATGCAGACATACGGCTGAGGGAGGGTAACACACAGCAAAAACACATGGCTTGCATTATAATTTCAAAATCACTGTTTAAAATAACTTGCACTTAGATTCCAGTAAAACATACTTCAGACAAAAAGCATAAAATGTCTTAGCCTCTGTGTTTTTACCCATATGAATATAGATATTTGTGGACCTAAGAAGCAGTGACAGATAGCGTTCATATTAGATAAATATCTGCTGAGATTGATAAACATTGCAAATAGATATAACATTTCTAACAATTATTTATTTGTGTTGCAGACAACAATTGGTCATGGATATCAATTTATATATTGAGGAAGAAGTACGCTGAATGTGAAACATACTGTATTTGTATGAATATATATATTAGGATTTTAAATGCTATTAATTTTGGAATAATTAGCAGTATAATTGCCTTGATATAATATAATGTTAAAAACATACTATATTTCCTATTAAAATAATCAGAAGAAATAATATGACCTAGCCCAGTACAAATGAACATATAACTTATTAATGTAAGGAAATTATGGCATTTATTACCCATTTTAAAGAAATATGTTTAAATTAGTGATGCACCGAAATGGAAATTCTGGACCGAAACCGAATCCAAAAATCCGGGATGCACTTGGCCGAAAACCGAAACTGATACCGAAAATCTATTTTTTCAAATTATTGTTTTTTTGCATAATTAGAGCCAATAAAAAAATCCCACACTTTTATTGAAAGTAACACACTAAAATATCTTAAAACAATAATATGCTACACAATAATTTTACCAAGAAAAAAAAAAACCAGGCAAACAATAATGCCATTTTCGGCCAAAATTTTTCTGCGACCAAAATTTTGGTGCATCCCTACTTAAAACAATTATAAATATCAATATACTGTATTATTCTTCATTTCGTTCTATGTAACAGAATCATATTTAACAGTTTTTTTTACTAATTATCCAAATAAAGTAAAGTATAGTCCTAGAAAACTCATTATATGCAGAACAGTAAGTCAAATAATAAACAAACAGCAGCTCTAGGCTAGCATCAAATTTGAAACATGCTACACAATAATTTTACTGAAAATAACAGGCTAAAAAAACAAAAACCGAAATAGCCAAAAATGCAATTTTCGGCCGAAACTTTCTGCGGCCGAAATTTCGGTGCATCCCTAGTTTAAATGTTAGAAATTATTCAAATGTATTGCTGTGTTTTTGTCATGCTGCCCCCCCCCCAGTGTTGTGATGCGAGAATTACAGCTAGAAGGCCTTTTGGCTGTTAAAAATGAAATTTCCCAGGGCCAATCCGATAAGATATCCCAGATATCCAATCCAAGACAAGCTTCAGTTGGGCATTTCCAATCTCACCAATGATGGGTACTAATCAAAAAAGGGGAGGGGTGAGATCAGATGATTTAACCCCAAGCATTGAGAGAGAAAGGAGGCTGCTGCTGGCTAACTTTGACTGGTAAACCGTTTTTGCTGAACCCTGCAGTTATAAGCAAACAGCTACTTTTATTCTCCATATGCAAATATCCCCAATTTTGGTATTCTGAGGTGAGATTGTTCATGTTGAGAAATATTGGATATCGATTGTTTATCTGGGTAAAGTTTTTAAAAAAAAAAATTGCAATTACATGTGATAATTTAAAATAAGATATATGCATAGTCACTACAGTTAAATTACAACTCATAGATTAAAGAGAGAGCAGTCTGTATTTTAGCTTATATTCATATTCATATTCCTGTATAGTTTATCTTTTGTATGCTAAGTAATTTATCTGTGCAAAATATAGAATACATATATATATATATATATATATATATATATATATATATATATATATATAATTTCTGGTGTTTCAATTAGCGTATATATATATATATATATATATATATATATAATTTCTGGTGTTTCAATTAGCGTATATATATATATATATATATATATATATATATATATATTGTCCTATGGTTTAACTAAGCACTGTTAAAATTGTACCAGTCTGAATGTTTAGTAGTTTATATTTTAGTCTCATTGTGATATTTTAAATGCAACTTTGATTTGGGAGGCTATTGTGAATAAGGTAAACTTGTATGAACTTTGCATAACATATTTTAATAGTTTTTAAACGTGTATAATATTGATTCATATTCTGGTTCCTGCAAATATAGTTCAATGTGTTCATAGATATTAACTAATAATAAAGAATTCAGGAATTTATATTAATTTGATGGTTTCTAGTATATGCATATCTTGGGTTTAGTTTAAAGGATAATTATTAAATATATTTTGTGTAATAACCCTGCCATATACTGACAACACACACACTGTTTTGTGTATAATACAGTCACACACACTGCTCTGTGTATAATACAGTCACACACACTGTTCTGTGTATAATACAGTCACACACACACACTGCTCTGTGTATAATACAGTCACACACACACTGCTCTGTGTATAATACAGTCACACACATACACTGCTCTGTGTATAATACAGTCACACACACACTGCTCTGTGTATAATACAGTCACACACACACTGCTCTGTGTATAATACAGTCACACGCTGCTCTGTGTATGATACAGTCACACACACTGCTCTGTGTATAATACAGTGACACACACTAGTCTGTGTATAATACAGTCACACACACACACACACTGCTCTGTGTATAATACAGTCACACACTGCTCTGTGTATAATACAGTCACACACACACTGCTCTGTGTATAATACAGTCACACACACGCTGCTCTGTGTATAATACAGTCACACACACTAGTCTGTGTATAATACAGTAACACACTCACTGCTCTGTGTATAATACAGTCACACGCTGCTCTGTGTATGATACAGTCACACACACACTGCTCTGTGTATAATACAGTCACACACACACACTGCTCTGTGTATAATACAGTCACACACACACACTGCTCTGTGTATAATACAGTCACACACTGCTCTGTGTATAATACAGTCACACACACACACTGCTCTGTGTATAATACAGTCACACACACGCTGCTCTGTGTATAATACAGTCATACACACTAGTCTGTGTATAATACAGTAACATACTCACTGCTCTGTGTATATTACAGTCACTTGCTGCTCTGTGTATGATACAGTCACACACACACTGCTCTGTGTATAATACAGTCACACACACTAGTCTGTGTATAATACAGTCACACACACACACTGCTCTGTGTATAATACAGTCAAACACACACTGCTCTGTGTATAATACAGTCACACACACTAGTCTGTGTATAAAACAGTCACACATACACTGCTCTGTGTATAATACAGTCACACACACTGCTCTGTGTATAATACAGTCACACACACGCTGCTCTGTGTATAATACAGTCATACACACTAGTCTGTGTATAATACAGTAACACAGTCACACACTGCTCTGTGTATAATACAGTCACATGCTGCTCTGTGTATGATACAGTCACACACACACTGTTCTGTGTATAATACAGTCACACACACTAGTCTGTGTATAATACAGTCAAAAACAATGGGGCTCTACTATATCTAAGTAGTGTGTCCAGAAATAAGGTGCGCCTAATTTATGCTATTTCAAAAAAGTGATAATATGGATAGATCCTAAGTTTTATATCTTACAAAAAATAAACAATATGAACTGTATAATTATAAATACAAATACATAACAATAGTCACCACAGTCATATGGTTAGGAAATATACATCCATAGATGCAAGTGAAAGTCCCAATATAGAGTGATGTCCAATCTGGAAATGATGTCCCAAACGATAGCTGCTCTCTCCAAAGATGTTGAAAAAGAGATGACTGCGTTCTGTATAGAAACAAAAAAAGAAGAGGCGCTCTGGTGCAGATGATCCTTGGCTACAAATGATTCTAAACTAACAGTTCAGAGTAATACTCACAAAGATGTTTGCACATGCAGTGCAATAACAGGTGAGCCGAAGCTTCAGAGCCGCTCGGCTGACTCGCTAGAGGGTGAAATCAGCTGTTCACTGGGTAATCACTTCACCAACGATGTGGGGAAAAAGATACCTATGACATAAAATATAGATACCGCCCTTGGTGCAGATTATCCCAGGCACAGAATACACATACAACAGATGTCGAGAAGTTATACTCACAAACGGAGTTGCACAAGCAGTGCAATATCAGGCGTGCCGAATCTTAAAGAGCCGTTCGGCTGACTCCCTGAGGCCTGTACAGCTGCTCCTGGATCGTTGGAGGAGTGGTGGAAAATAAAGGTGGATATGCCGATAGAGGTTAATCCAAGCAAGGGATCAATAAGGCAAATAGAACAATTCACCAGCAAGGTAGACAAAATAAAAGTATTTATTAAAAATATAAAAATTACTTAGCAACGCGTTTCTCGGCTAACATGCCGTTTCATCAGGCTACATAATTCTAAGAGCTACCTTGCTGACTTAAAAGGACTGACAGGACCAATCAAAACCCTGAAAATTCACACACCTCCCTTGTTCAGGTGTACTATCTGATTACAGGGTGTCGCCCTGAGATACATAGCACTTTTGTTAAAAATGAATACAATTTATACAAACTTCAAAAAAATCTTTCTATATATACAAGGGCAATTTAACATGAATCGATAGCAAGTTTTAATCTCAATAATTGTAACAATAATATTTAGATATTTCAGTCTTACAAACAATATAACAATATAAAAGAAATACGATATAATAATCAAATATTTATAAATATAATAGATGAATTCTCAGTAATAAATTTATAATAAACATATAAATCATATAATAACAAATTATATATAAATACAAGAATAAATACTAAAAAAATATATAATTACTAAAAATATATATAAAGCCATATAATCGATCATATTACTACATCTAATGGTCGGATTAGAACTCACGACCTAGTGGCTGGGAAACCATCAACCCAGCCACTAGGCTATAAGCGGGCTTCTGATGCAAGTGTTCATAGTGTACTGAATGTATCTTGACAATGCTGTGACTGGTGCAAGTGGTGCATTATACAAAATAAACGTGTGTGTGAAAAAAGGTGTATAAATGTGATGTACTTGTGCCTAACAGATAGTGGTATTTACCTTTATAGTGATGTACATATAAGGGAAGCAATGATGTACCATTATGTGATGGATTGCTATGTGTGGCCATAGCAGATATATGTGACGTGTTAGTTAACATACTAGTGTGATGGCTAAAAATAAAATATCAATTCTTATTGATTGTAGGAAAACAGACATAATCCAAACACAGACAAAAATAATAAATAAATGAATAGGCAAGTGCTCTTATTCCTAATATATGTTTGTGAATTCTTTTGAATTTTTGCTCAAAAATACCAAACAAATACTATCAACTTAACTTAAATCCCTAGTTACAAATTCCAAACTTTAAATTTTAAATTTTAAATTCCAAATTCCAAATTTTCAAACATATATTAGGAATAAGAGCACTTGCCTATTCATTTATTTATTATTTTTGTCTGTGTTTGGATTATGTCTGGCAACATTAGTTCCCAGTAAAGAGAAAGGGATAGACTAAGTAAAATAAAGCATTTGTGAAGACACAGCATATTAGGGCAGATTTTTTCCGGTTTGTCTTGACTCAATTTTCCTACAATCTAAAAAGGGACTCGAAAGTCTAATCAGGAAAAGTTATGACAATATATAAAAATAAAAATAAATAAAAAGCTAGAACCATAAGATTAAGGCTGCAAAATACTTTTAGTCCCAACCAAAAATTCATCTGAGTATAAGCAAATGTTTAATGTTCTTATTACTTATCATTGTTTATAAAGAAATAGTACTTTGTATTGATGTATATACATAATAGGTGTGTTCATAGAAACCGCCCAGGATAATTGTTTTATCCAATCACAATTTAGCACAAGGGATTTAAAGGTGAATTGGGATTATGAGCATTATGCTACGATTACGGCCGGTACAGGCTGAAACGCGTCAGCAATAAGCTCTTTGGGTGACTTCTATACACATCACAATGTCCTGTATTATTGTTGTGAAATGATGCTTCTGGAAGGAAGTTTTTGTGACCGACAATAAAAGTTTTTAACAAGTACCCTGGTGCAGCTCATCACTTTGTTACTCTGGAACACACATACACTGCTCTGTGTATAATACAGTCACACACACGCTGCTCTGTGTATAATACAGTCACACACACACTGCTCGGTGTATAATACAGTCACACACACACACACTGCTCTGTGTATAATACAGTCACACACACTAGTCTGTGTATAATACAGTCACACACACACTGCTCTGTGTATAATACAGTCACACACACGCTGCTCTGTGTATAATACAGTCACACACACGCTGCTCGGTGTATAATACAGTCACACACACACACACACTGCTCTGTGTATAATACAGTCACACACACACTGCTCTGTGTATAATACAGTCACACACACACTGCTCTGTGTATAATACAGTCACACACACACTGCTCTGTGTATAATACAGTCACACACACACTGCTCTGTGTATAATACAGTCACACACACACACTGATCTGTGTATAATACAGTCACACACACACTGCTCTGTGTATAATACAGTCACACACACACACACTGCTCTGTGTATAATACAGTCACACACACACTGCTCTGTGTATAATACAGTCACACACACACTGCTCTGTGTATAATACAGTCACACACACACTGCTCTGTGTATAATACAGTCACACACACACTGCTCTGTGTATAATACAGTCACACACACACTGCTCTGTGTATAATACAGTCACACACACACACTGCTCTGTGTATAAATGCAGTGTAGGGCTTAGCATAAGCCTGGAGCAGTCTAAGGGTTAAGGCTGTAGGAGAGTGGGATAGAAGAGAGAGGGCTGTGTCAGGGTGCAACATTGTTGCTATTCAGGGTAGGCCCCTCCTTACCTGTAGAAAAGCTGAATCTTCCCTGGCAACTTCCTCTTCTTCTCTGGATCCTGACTGAAGCAGTTTTGTCCTCATTAGTGCAGACATGAATCGTCCCAGGCGTTCTACTTTGCCTCCCAGACGTTTTCAGACTGACCAAGCACCATCTGGATCTGCAAATGTGACCAGACAGTTAAGTGTTCAATCTGATAGTTTGGATGATTTGGTTATTATCCCCCCAACTCAGTTTTCTAATGTTGTTACTGCTCAGATTCATAATATAGAAGAGCTGGAGTCAGTTAATGATCAGTTAGAGCAAGTAAATCCCCCACAACAGCAAATAAACTTGCCTTTTGACAATATTGCAGCTAGCCACATGGCTTCATTTATCAGTGCTGTTCCTCCCTCAGCAGTGTCTGCAGTATCAGGTTTATTACAGAATATTATTGCAGCAATGGCTGCTTCTCAGCCCATTCCACAAGAGCCGGTTACAACTAATTTTAATCCTACTACCATACCGGTTTTGAATAACCCTCAAGGAACACCTAGGTCCCAATCTGCAATATTGCAGACACCACAGACACCACATCTTACCACCACACAACCTGTTATTTCAGGAGTCTTAACTCCTTGTAGGCCCACAGTTGCTAAAAAACAAAACAAACCACAGCCTCAATCCATTATTCAGACACCTGCGGCCTCTGGCGGTACTCTGCCCGGACGGGACAGAGCTAGACCAACCGTCGCTTCTACCGCCACACCACTCACTAATCCGCGGACACCTTCGGGGACCGCAGGGCCTCCGGTGACATTACTGGAGCCTTGCGGCCTTGCTGAACCCCGACCGCGTGGTGCGCGGCCTATCCCCAGGGCAGACGACATGTTAGTGATGTCACCGGAAGTGCCCATCGGCACTTCCGGTTTGGCGAAACCCCACGCGGTCGCAGGGACATCGGCTCACGGTGCTACACAAGATGCAGGTGAGCACCGAGAGTCGTCCTTGGCCGTGGATGGGGTATTAATAGGAGGGCAAAGGGGCAATAAGGGCGCTAGCATGCAGCGCAAGCAGGCGGTAAAAAAGGCCCAATATTATCAATTGCCGCAAAGGGGCCGCTCACAGTTTAGAGGCAATGCAAGGCAGACAGGCATTAGAAGGGGAAGGGGTGCTCGCACTATTAACCCTATTAGGGCAATGAGGCCTTTAGAATTTGCTCATGGGTTTCATATAAGGAATGTAGTTGCAGCGCAAACACACGATCAGCAGGATTATTCCAGTAACATTATAAGTGATGCAGGTAGCGCAATTTCAACAGCGCAGCAGCAAGAGGTGTTACTCATTAACCCTCAAAGTGCTGATTGTGGCGCAGCTCAGACAGCTGCGCAGCTAGCTGGTTTCATTAACCCCCAAAGGTATGAATGTGGCTTGCGTGATGGTGATGTCTGTCAGACGGCTGCACAGCCAACAGAATTAGTTATTAACACTTTAAGGTCTGAAAGTGGTTTACATGTGGCTGAAACTCATAAATCATCCTCCATGGTGGCGAATGCAGGCTTGCAAGGGGTGAATGTGCAGACAGTAGGTCAGATACAGACAGGAGGTCATGGTCATCTCACTGCTATGACTGCTGCAGCAGGTAATGCATTAGTATCAAATTTAGGCCAGAATGCTAATGTTAGGGCACAAAACAATGCTACTACTATTGTATCTAATCCAGCACAGGATGCTATTTGTATGGCCCAACTTCCTGCTATTGATAACCCACACACACAAGAACAAAGTGCTCGCGAATTATTGTCTCTCTTGCAGGGAGTTCTTCACTCAAAGGAGCCAACAAAGGTCCAGCAACCAACTGCTGCTGTAATTAACCCAGTGGACGCAGGAGCAGCTGCGACCACTTCAAATGGACAGCAGGGCTCAGCCAACGCCATCGCTATTCCCAGTCAGCAGCCAGAACAAGTCACTAGCAACACCGGACAAGGACTGTCTGCTAATTCAAACGGTGAGAATACTTTGTTTACACACGATAACAATTCTTCTTCTGACTCATCCACCTCTGACACAGGGTCAAGTAGTGACTCTTCAATGGGTTTACAAGGGTCAGGACAGAAGAAAATGTTTAAAATGATTAAAACATTTTTAAAGAGGGGGGCTGCGCCAGATAAGAAGCGCGATAGTATGAAGATGCTAGCCCTTCCATACACGGAACCCCTTACAGAGGTCCCGTCAGAATCCTTACCCCCCAGGGCCATTTCTGAAAGACATGCGGCCCTCTATGGCGACGCAAGCCCAGTAAAATTTATTCGCTGCATAAGCATTTGCGCAAAAAAGTAGTAGAATCCACAGAGGTAAATACGTTAATATATTCGACCTCTCTGTGGAAGCTTATAGGCAGAGGGAAAGAAGTGCTGAAGGGACAGGCCCTAAAAAATGTAAGCGCCCCGATACTTTCGATGAGTGGCTGCAATGCTTTAGGGTGTTTTCCTCTTGTTATATAGAGAAATACCCCTCACAGAGCCTGGCCATTCTTAAATACACTGACACCATTCATTGGATTCAGCGTAATCACAGCGATGGAGTATGGAGGGAGTATGATGCAGAGTTCAGAAGAAAGATGGCGGGTAACCCTACCTTAACTTTCGACTCCACAGATAATCAATTATGGCAGCGGATGGACCCCAAAGGGGGTTCCTCCTCCGCCATTAACTCCCCGCAGCAGTCATTTCGTCCCAATAGAAATAGGAAAAGGGGGGGCACATGCTGGCCTTTTCAGGATAAAAAATGTGAAAAGGGTAGCTCATGCGCCTTTAGGCACGTCTGCAGATTCTGCTCTGGATCACACCTGGGTAGTGAATGCAGCAAGCGAAGGGACAATACCACAGCCAATAAGCCCCCAAATACCAGCCTGGGCCAAAAAAGCGGAAACGCCAATTAAGGTTGGGGCAATGACACCCTGGTTATGGACATACCCAGACCAGGGTGCGGCACGAATGTTGTGGGAAGGGTTTTCATACGGTTTCAAAATTCCAACTGTCAAGTTCATTAAGGCCATTAAATTTCATAGGAATCTAATCTCAGCATATCAGCACCCTAAGGTCGTGAGGGAAAAAATTGATAAGGAGGTGGCCTTAGGCCGCATGGCCGGGCCCTTTCCTTCTCCACCTTTAGCCAATTTGGTCATTTCTCCGCTGGGGGTGGTCCCAAAGAAAGAACCCGGAAAGTTTTGTCTCATTCAGCACCTGTCATACCCTAAAGGTAGCTCAGTCAACAATGCTATTGACCCAGAACCCATCTCAGTGCGCTATCAGTCCTTTGATAGCGCACTAGATCTGGTTCGGAGGGCAGGGCCAGGTGCTTTATTAGCGAAACTTGACATTGAATCAGCATTTAGGCTTTTGCCACTTCACCCTTCAGTATTCCACCTTATGGGTTGCAAGTTGTCGGGTATGTTTTATGTGGATCGTTGCCTACCCATGGGCTGCTCTTTATCATGCGCCTTATTTCAGGCGTTTAGCAGTTTCCTACATTGGGTTGTAGCTTCTGACGTGGGCAGCGATTCCATAGCACACTACCTTGATGATTTCCTCATAATAGGTAGGGCAGGTTCTAGCGAATGCTTAACCATAATGAACAAAATGCGCAATATTATGAGCCACTTCGGAGTGCCCCTGGCCGAAGACAAATCTCAAGGCCCCACTTCATGTTTAGTTTTCCTAGGTATTGAGATTGATACCATCGCTCAGCTTTGTAGGGTGCCATTTGACAAAGTTCAAGCCATGCTAGAGGTGGTCAGAGCGTCCATTTCGCAATCAGTTATTTCCCTCAAACAATTACAATCGTTATTAGGGCTACTTAACTTCGCCTGCAGGGTTATCCCCATGGGTCGGGTTTTTAACCAAAGACTAGAAAGACAGCTAAGCGGTAGGTCCAACCCGAACTCTAAAATAACCCTGGGGGAGGATTTGATGGCTGATCTGGTAGTATGGGAAAAATTCCTTACACATTTTAACGGGGTGCGGGTATGGTGGTCAATTCCCATGTCAAGTCAGTTATTACATCTTTTCACGGACGCAGCTGGATCGCACGGCTACGGGGCTTACTTTCAGGGAGAGTGGAGTGCAGAGCCTTGGCCTAAGTCCTGGCCCCCAGCGGGCCTGACTCATAATTTAAACTCTCCTGGAGCTATTCCCCGTGGTCTTGGCCGTCGAGCTGTGGGGTAAAAAATTGGAGAATGGGACTGTTGTGTTCTGGACAGACAACATCAGTGTGGTATACGCAATCAATAACTTAACAGCCACTTCCGAGAAGGTTATCACTTTGTTGCGTCACTTGGGGCTGCGCTGTCTGGAGCTTAACATCCAATTCCAGGCCCGCCATGTCCCCGGGGTGAACAATGTAGTGGCCGACGCACTGTCACGTTTTGATTGGGTAAAATTTAGACAGTTAGTCCCAAGGGCAGCTACACTGGGCTTAAGCTGTCCTGATTTCCTTTGGCAGCTCGTTCTTCCTGGATAGCCTTGCTTCCGTTGGTTCGATCCTCCCTTGCACCATCCACATGGCACTCCTATGTCCGCATGTGGACTGAATGGGAAAAGTTCTGTAATTCCAGGGGAATTGAGGCTGCTCGGGGATCTCAGGACACGTTATGTGATTGGCTGGTGAGTTTACACACTTCCGGCGTTCGTCAAGGGGCAATACAGTCTAAATTAGCAGCAATATCATTTTTCTACAGGACTTTATCCATCCCTGACCCCACTGACTCATTTTTCATCAGGCAGGTCATCAAGGGTTGGGGTAGATCGCAGCAGCGTAAAATAGACTCTCGTGAGCCCATTACTCGCGAGCGCCTGGAACGTTTGGTCCAGGTGCTCGATGAAGTTTGTTTATCAGAATTTGAAGCCGTGCTCTTCAAAACAGCATTTAATTTGGCCTTTGCAGGGGCCCTTAGGGTCAGTGAATTAGTAGCACCCTCTAAACAGAAGGCTGGGTCAGGGATTCAGTTGCAGCATGTTAGGGCTGCTCCTGGGTCCCTCCTCCTTTTCCTTCCACGTTCAAAAACGGACCAGGATGGAAAGGGAACTTGGATCCCCCTATATCCACAAGCAGTCAGCGCATGTTGCACTGTAAAATGGGTTAATATTTATTTAGCCCACAGACCGCAAGTCCAGGGTCAGTTCTTGGTCCACGCGGACGGCAAATCCCTTTCAAAATTCCAGTTTGGGAGGGTGCTGAAGCTGGCAGCAGTCAAAGCGGGGTTGGATGCTAGCAAGCTGGCCCCACACTCCTTCCGGATAGGGGCAGCTACAGATGCGGCGCAAGCGGGGTCCTTGAGCGAGGACATTAAACGTATTGGGCGTTGGCGACTCCAATTGTTTCAAAAAATATGTCCGGCCAATTGTTTAATGTTTATCGTAAATTTTCAAATACTAAAATATTTGTCTCCACAGGCACTGTCCCAGGAGTGAAGAGAATTTGGATTGTGGGACACTCCTTCGTTCACTGGGCCTCACTTCGCTGTGCATCCCTCCCAATTGGCCAATCCCTAGGTTTTCCCTCCAACAAAGTATCCATTAGATGGTTAGGGGACAGGGGGATGTGTTGGCCACAATTAGCTGGAACATTATCAGAGGCCCTAGTACATTGGGGTAAGCCTCATATCCTGATCCTTCACCTGGGGGGTAATGATGTGGGGGCCATGCCAGTTCTCCAGTTAATAAAAGTTATACAGGCAGACATAAGTTGTTTGAGAGTGCGCATTCCAGGAGTCATGATAGGATGGTCCAATATAGTCCCCCGCCTCCACTGGAGGCATATGTCTGCCCATACGGCGGCATATCGGATTAGAAAAAGATCAATGCATCATTGGCAAAAACCGTCACAGGTTCAGGTGGCTTCGTGGTACGGCACGAAGCCATTTCGGCTGATAGAACTGAACTTTACAGAAGGGATAAAGTTCATCTCTCTGATGTGGGTTTAGATTTATTCATAGGAGATATCCAAAGAGCAATTTCACCCCTCCTCTAAGTCGGGCTGTGGGTGGTGGCGGCAAGGGACCATTAAAATGCTTCCTTGTGGCGGGGAGATCCCGGTCCTGTTGCGTAGGAGAAGGTCGCTAGGGGTGAGTGATGACCACATTTTGGGGAGGAGGGTAGGCCTCACGTGCACGTGACGGTAACCCTCCTTCCTCCCTCTTGAGGGATGGTCACGTGATCTCTGCAACCCCTCAGCGTCATCTCCTTAGGGCAGAGACCCCTCTGCTGCTGTTCCCGTTGGGCCGGGAATCTCCTTGCTGTACTGGGTTAGTTGGTCTCTATGCCGCCATATTCAGTTCTATTGGTTCTACTAGTTGATTTAGGTTAATAAAATTTCTGACCTGTGACGGTCAAAAATTTCTCCCATACAAAGTTGTCTGTCGTTATTCGCACTACATGCACATGTAAATAGTTATTTAAGTTAAGTTATGGTTAAGATTCTCCCTCCTCAGCTGGGAAGGATCCGGTAAGCGTTTAATCCCTTAATGCAGTGTAGGGCTTAGCATAAGCCTGGAGCAGTCTAAGGGTTAAGGCTGTAGGAGAGTGGGATAGAAGAGAGAGGGCTGTGTCAGGGTGCAACATTGTTGCTATTCAGGGTAGGCCCCTCCTTACCTGTAGAAAAGCTGAATCTTCCCTGGCAACTTCCTCTTCTTCTCTGGATCCTGACTGAAGCAGTTTTGTCCCGCCCTCCCTCCCCTTTTGTTACTGGTTCTTTGCTAAATTGACGGCAATTCAATGGCAGGGCTATGGCTACTCACCCTAGGCCCCTATGCCATTGCTGTAGTTTATAGATCTCCCCTCTCTGTTATGCGGTTCATTTCGGCTTGGTAACAGAGAGATCCTTATATCAGGTGGAAGATCTTTGTGCACCCCGGCGGCGGGGAGATCCCGGTCCTGTTGCGTAGGAGAAGGTCGCTAGGGGTGAGTGATGACCACATTTTGGGGAGGAGGGTAGGCCTCACGTGCACGTGACGGTAACCCTCCTTCCTCCCTCTTGAGGGATGGTCACGTGATCTCTGCAACCCCTCAGCGTCATCTCCTTAGGGCAGAGACCCCTCTGCTGCTGTTCCCGTTGGGCCGGGAATCTCCTTGCTGTACTGGGTTAGTTGGTCTCTATGCCGCCATATTCAGTTCTATTGGTTCTACTAGTTGATTTAGGTTAATAAAATTTCTGACCTGTGACGGTCAAAAATTTCTCCCATACAAAGTTGTCTGTCGTTATTCGCACTACATGCACATGTAAATAGTTATTTAAGTTAAGTTATGGTTAAGATTCTCCCTCCTCAGCTGGGAAGGATCCGGTAAGCGTTTAATCCCTTATACAGTCACACACACGCTGCTCTGTGTATAATACAGTCATACACACTAGTCTGTGTATAATACAGTAACACACTCACTGCTCTGTGTATATTACAGTCACTTGCTGCTCTGTGTATGATACAGTCACACACACACTGCTCTGTGTATAATACAGTCACACACACACTGCTCTGTGTATAATACAGTCACACACACACTGCTCTGTGTATAATACAGTCACACACACACTGCTCTGTGTATAATACAGTCACACACACTGATCTGTGTATAATACAGTCACACACACACACTGCTCTGTGTATAATACAGTCACACACACTAGTCTGTGTATAATACAGTCACACACACACACTGCTCTGTGTATAATACAGTCACACACACACTGCTCTGTGTATAATACAGTCACACACACACTGCTCTGTGTATAATACAGTCACACACACTCTGTGTATAATACAGTCACACACACACACTGCTCTGTGTATAATACAGTCACACACACACACTGCTCTGTGTATAATACAGTCACACACACACACTGCTCTGTGTATAATACAGTCACACACACACACTGCTCTGTGTATAATACAGTCACACACACACTGCTCTGTGTATAATACAGTCACACACACACTGCTCTGTGTATAATACAGTCACACACACGCTGCTCTGTGTATAATACAGTCACACACACACACTGATCTGTGTATAATACAGTCACACACACACACTGCTCTGTGTATAATACAGTCACACACACACACTGCTCTGTGTATAATACAGTCACACACACACACTGCTCTGTGTATAATACAGTTACACACACACTGCTCTGTGTATAATACAGTCACACACACACTGCTCTGTGTATAATACAGTCACACACACGCTGCTCTGTGTATAATACAGTCACACACACACACTGCTCTGTGTATAATACAGTCACACACACACACTGCTCTGTGTATAATACAGTCACACATACACTGCTCTGTGTATAATACAGTCACACACACGCTGCTCTGTGTATAATACAGTCACACACTCACTGCTCTGTGTATAATACAGTCACAAACACACACACTGCTCTGTGTATAATACAGTCACACACACACTGCTCGGTGTATAATACAGTCACACACACACACACACTGCTCTGTGTATAATACAGTCACACACACGCTGCTCTGTGTATAATACAGTCACACACTCACTGCTCTGTGTATAATACAGTCACAAACACACACACTGCTCTGTGTATAATACAGTCACACACACACTGCTCTTTGTATAATACAGTCACACACATACACTGCTCTGTGTATAATACAGTCACACACATACACTGCTCTGTGTATAATACAGTCACACACACACACTGCTCTGTGTATAATACAGTCACAAACACACACACTGCTCTGTGTATAATACAGTCACACACACACTGCTCTTTGTATAATACAGTCACACACATACACTGCTCTGTGTATAATACAGTCACACACATACACTGCTCTGTGTATAATACAGTCACACACACACACACTGTGTATAATACAGTCACACACACTGCTCTGTGTATAATACAGTCACACACACACTGCTCTGTGTATAATACAGTCACACACACACACTGCTCTGTGTATAATACAGTCACACACACACACTGCTCTGTGTATAATACAGTCACACACACACACACTGCTCTGTGTATAATACAGTCACACACACACTGCTCTGTGTATAATACAGTCACACACACACACACTGCTCTGTGTATAATACAGTCACACACATACACTGCTCTGTGTATAATACAGTCACACACACACTGCTCTGTGCATAATACAGTCACACACACACTGCTCTGTGTATAATACAGTCACACACATACACTGCTCTGTGCATAATACAGTCACACACACACTGCTCTTTGTATAATACAGTCACACACACACACACTGCTCTTTGTATAATACAGTCACACACATACACTGCTCTGTGTATAATACAGTCACACACATACACTGCTCTGTGTATAATACAGTCACACACACACTGCTCTGTGTATAATACAGTCACACACACACTGCTCTGTGTATAATACAGTCACACACACTGGGGCGCGATCCGATATCGATCGCAGTTTGCGGCGCAAGCGAGGGAACCGGCGTCGCCCGCAGTTTCAGCTCGCAACTCGAGCCATCCCATATAGGTCGCCGTCAGATGCTAACGTGCCGTAAGTCTCACAAACCAGCGATGTCCAGAAATCTGCGTAAGTACAAATTTCTGGCGTCGCCAGTGACTTGCGCCACGTTAGAATCTGCCGGCGCCTATAAAACCTGACTAAAGTTTAAAACACCCGCACTGTCTAACACGCCTCCCTAACATAGCCCGCACTGTCTAACACGCCTCCCTAACATAGCCCGCACTGTCTAACACGCCTCCCTAACATAGCCCGCACTGTCTAACCCTCTATCCGCTATCCCCCCTCACTAGCCTAACAATAAAAAAGCTATTAACCCCTAAACCGCCGCTCCCGTACCCCGCCGCAACCTAATAAAGTTATTAACCCCTAAACCGTCGCTCCCGTACCCCGCCGCCATCTATATTATATCTATAACCCCCTAAATATATTAAAATTATTAACCCCTAATGTAAGCCCCTTACACCGCCGCCATCTCTATTAAAATGATTAACCCCTAATTTAATCTACCTACCCCGCCGCCAGCTATATTATCTATATTAACCCTAAGTATATTATAGTTAATATAGTTAGTACATTATATATATTAACTATATTAACCCTAATTATATTAGGGTTAATATAGTTACTATAGTATTTATATTAACTATATCTAACACTAACACCCCTAACTATATTTATATTAAATTAATCTAATTAATTTATAAACTAAAATATTCCTATTTAAATCTAAATACTTACCTATAAAATAATCCCTAAGATAGCTACAATATAATTAATAATTACATTGTAGCTATGTTAGGGTTAATATTTATTTTACAGGTAAATTGTTAATTATTTTAACTAGGTATAATAGATATTAAATAGTTATTAACTATTTAATATCTACCTAGTTAAAATAATTACCCAATTACCTGTAAAATAAATCCTAACCTAAGTTATAAATACACCTACACTATCAATAAATTAAATAAAGTACAAACATCTATCTAAAAATACAATTAAATTAACTAAACTAAATTACAAAAAAAAACAAACACTAAATTACAAAAAATAAAAAAAAGATTACAAGATTTTTAAGCTAATTACACCTATTCTAAGCCCCCTAATAAAATAATAAACCCCCAAAATAAAAACAATTCCCTGCCCTATTCTAAATTAAACAAATTTCAAAGCTCTTTACCTTACCAGCCCTTAAAAGGGCCTTTTGTGGGGCATGCCCCAAAGAATTCAGCTCTTTTGCATACAAGAAATACAATACCCCCCCCCCCCCATTACAACCCACCACCCACATACCCCTATTCTAAACCCACCCAAACCCCCCTTAAAAAAGCCTAACACTACCCCCCTGAAGATCTCCCTACCTTGTCTTCACCACACCGGGCCGAACTCCTGATCCGATCCGGGCGATGTCGTCCTCCAAGCGGCAAAGAAGAATTCTTCCTCCGGCGATGTCATCCTCCAAGCGGCAAAGAAGAATTCTTCCTCCGGCGACGTCTTCCTCCAAGCGGCAGCAAAGTCTTCATTCTTCCGGCGGCATCTTCAATCTTCTTTCTTCGCTCCGCCGCCGCGGAGCATCCATCCCGGCCGACTGCTAAACTTGGAATGAGGTACCTTTAAATGACGTCATCCAAGATGGCGTCTGCCGAATTCCGATTGGCTGATAGGATTCTATCAGCCAATCGGAATTAAGTTAAAAAAATCTGATTGGCTGATTGAATCAGCCAATCAGATTCAAGTTCAATCCGATTGGCTGATCCAATCAGCCAATCAGATTGAGCTTGCATTCTATTGGCTGTTCCGATCAAATTTATTGATAGTGTAGGTGTATTTGTAACTTAGGTTAGGATTTATTTTACAGGTAATTGGGTAATTATTTTAACTAGGTAGATATTAAATAGTTAATAACTATTTAATATCTATTATACCTAGTTAAAATAATTAACAATTTACCTGTAAAATAAATATTAACCCTAACATAGCTACAATGTAATTATTAATTATATTGTAGCTATCTTAGGGTTTATTTTATAGGTAAGTATTTAGATTTAAATAGGAATATTTTAGTTTATAAATTAATTAGATTAATTTAATATAAATATAGTTAGGGGTGTTAGTGTTAGATAGAGTTAATATAGTTAATATAAATACTATAGTAACTATATTAACCCTAATATAATTAGGGTTAATATAGTTAATATATATAATGTAATAACTATATTAACTATAATATACTTAGGGTTAATATAGATAATATAGCTGGCGGCGGGGTAGGTAGATTAAATTAGGGGTTAATCATTTTAATAGAGATGGCGGCGGTGTAAGGGGCTTACATTAGGGGTTAATAATATTAATATAGCTGGCGGCGGTATAGGGGGATTAGATTAGGGGTTAATAATTTTTATATAGGTGGCGGCGGTGTAAGGGGTCAGATTAGGGGATAGATAAGGTAGATGGCGGCGGTTTTAGAGGCTCACAGTAGGGGGTTAGTTTATGTAGATGGCGGCGGGGTCCGGGAGCGGCGGTTTAGGGGGTAATAACTTTATTAGGGATTTGGGGGGGGGATCGCGGTTGACAGGGAGATAGACATTGCGCATGCGTTAGGTGTTAGGTTTATTTTAGAAGATCGCGGTTGACAGGGAGATAGACATTGCGCATGCGTTAGGTGTTAGGTTTATTTTAGCAGCTAGTTTAGGGAGTTACGGGGCTCCAATAGTCAGCGTAAGGCTTCTTACGGCTGCTTTTTGTGGCGAGGTGAAAATGGAGTAAGTTTTCTCCATTTTCGCCACGTAAGTCCTTACGCTGCATATTGGATACCAAACTGCGCGGGTTTGGTATACCTGCCTATGGCCCAAAAAACTGCGGGCGACGGCAGAAATATACGCGCGTAACTTCTAGCTTACGCCGTATATAGGATACCAAATCCGCGCAATTATTGGCGTCGCCGGCTTTTGCGGGCGATGCTTTATATCGGATCGACCCCTTGATCTGTGTATAATACAGTCACACACACACACTGCTCTGTGTATAATACAGTCACACACACACTGCTCTGTGTATAATACAGTCACACACACACTGCTCTGTGTATAATACAGTCACACACACGCTGCTCTGTGTATAATACAGTCACACACTCACTGCTCTGTGTATAATACAGTCACACATACACTGCTCTGTGTATAATACAGTCACACACACACACTGCTCTGTGTATAATACAGTCACACACACACTGATCTGTGTATAATACAGTCACACACACACACACTGCTCCGTGTATAATACAGTCACACACTCACTGCTCTGTGTATAATACAGTCACACACACTAGTCTGTGTATAATACAGTCACACACTCACTGCCGGATTTACATCTCAGGTGCCTGTAGGCACAAAAACCTGAAACGCCCGCCTACCCCCCCCCCCAAAAAAAAAAAAAAGTGGAAAAAAATGAGGACTTTTTTATTATAATTTAGGACAACTAAAAATAAATATTAGATGTAAAATTACATTTTCCCTTTTATGGAGATACACAAATACACACACCAATTGCAATATTTGTTGTAATGGAAGCTACACCAAATATCAATATTCACTTGACTCAAATGGCCATACAATTTCTATTATTTATAACAAAAACAAATCATGTTAAACTTTTAATGCAAAATATTCTAAAGAAAACCCTATTTAAAGGGACATAAAATGTGACAGTTTGCTAGAGCATTTTAATATTGCACTAGTGCTTGCACAGAAGTGTGTTAGCCTCTTGCAAAAGAGTTAAACACATACGGCTAGATTTAGAGTTTTGTCGGTAACGACCCGCGTAGCTAACGCTGGCTTTTTTCTGGCCGCACCTTTAAAATAACTCTGGTATTGAGAGTCCACAGAATGGCTGCGTTAGGCTCCAAAAAGGGAGCGTACAGGCATATTTAACGCCACTGCAACTCTCGATACCAGAGTTGCTTACGGAAGCGGCCAGCTTCAAAAACGTGCTCATGCACGATTCTCCCATAGAAAACAATGGGGCTGTTTGAGCTGAAAAAAAACCTAACACCTGCAAAAAAGCAGCGTTCAGCTCCTAACGCAGCCCCATTGTTTGCTATGGGGAAACACTTCCTACGTTTGCACCTAACACCCTAACATGTACCCCGAGTCTAAACACCCCTAACCTTATACTTATTAACCCCTAATCTGCCGCCCCCGCTATCGCTGACCCCTGCATATTATTATTAACCCCTAATCTGCCGCTCCGTAAACCGCCGCTACTTACATTATCCCTATGTACCCCTAATCTGCTGCCCTAACATCGCCGACCCCTATATTATATTTATTAACCCCTAATCTGCTCCCCACAACATCGCCTCCACCTGCCTACACTTATTAACCCCTAATCTGCCGAGCGGACCGCACCGCTATTATAATAAAGTTATTAACCCCCTAATCCGCCTCACTAACCCTATAATAAATAGTATTAACCCCTAATCTGCCCTCCCTAACATCGCCGACACCTAACTTCAAACATTAACCCCTAATCTGCCGACTGGAGCTCACCGCTATTCTAATAAATGTATTAACCCCTAAGTCTAACCCTAACACTAACACCCCCTAAATTAAATATAATTTAAATCTAACGAAATTAATTAACTCTTATTAAATAAATTATTCCTATTTAAAGCTAAATACTTACCTGTAAAATAAACCCTAATATAGCTACAATATAACAAATAATTATATTGTAGCTATTTTAGGATTTATATTTATTTTACAGGTAACTTTGTATTTATTTTAACCAGGTACAATAGCTATTAAATAGTTAATAACTATTTAATAGTTACCTAGTTAAAATAATTACAGAATTACCTGTAAAATAAATCCTAACCTAAGTTACAATTAAACCTAACACTACACTATCAATAAATAAATTAAATAAAATACCTACAATTACCTACAATTAAACCTAACTCTACACTATCAATAAATGAATTAAATACAAAATACTCTAAGCCCCCTAATAAAATAACAAAGCCCCCCAAAATAAAAAAATGCCCTACCCTATTCTAAATTAAAAAAGTTCAAAGCTCTTTTACCTTACCAGCCCTGAACAGGGCCCTTTGCGGGGCATGCCCCAAAGAATTCAGCTCTTTTGCCTGTAAAAAAAACACATACAATTCCCCCCCCCCTCAACATTACAACCCACCACCCACATACCCCTAATCTAACCCAAACCCCCCTTAAATAAACCTAACACTAAGCCCCTGAAGATCTTCCTACCTTGTCTTCACCTCACCAGGTATCACACCGATCCGTCCTGGCTCCGATATCTTCATCCAACCCAAGAGGGGGCTAGACATCCATCATCCGACGGCTGAAGAAGTCCAGAAGAGGCTCCAAAGTCTTCATCCTATCCGGGAAGAAGAGTAGATCCGGACCGGCAACCATCTTCTTCCAAGCGGCATCTTCTATCTTCATCCGATGAGGACCGGCTCCATCTTGAAGACCTCCACCGCGGACCCATCTTATTCCGAGGAAGACTTCCCGACGAATGAGGGTTCCTTTAAGGGACGTCATCCAAGATGGCGGCCCTCGAATTCCGATTGGCTGATTCAATCAGCCAATCAGATTGAGCTCGCATTCTATTGGCTGTTCCGATCAGCCAATAGAATGCAAGCTCAATCTGATTGGCTGATCGGATCAGCCAATCGGATTGAACTTGATTCTGATTTTCCTACCTTAATTCCGATTGGCTGATAGAATCCTATCAGCCAATCGGAATTCGAGGGACGCCATCTTGGATGACGTCCCTTAAAGGAACCGTCATTCGTCGGGAAGTCATCGTCGGAAGAAGATGGGTCCGCGGTGGAGGTCTTCAAGATGGAGCCGGTCCTCAACGGATGAAGATAGAAGATGCCGCTTGGAAGAAGATGGTTGCCGGTCCGGATCTACTCTTCTTCCCGGATAGGATGAAGACTTTGGACCCTCTTCTGGACTTCTTCAGCCGTCGGATGATGGATGTCTAGCCCCCGCTTGGGCTTAGATGAAGATTTCGGAGCCTGGAACGATCGGTGATACCTGGCATGGTGAAGACAAGGTAGGAAGATCTTCAGGAGCTTAGTGTTAGGTTTATTTAAGGGGGGTTTGGGTTAGATTAGGGTTATGTGGGTGGTGGGTTGTAATGTTGGGGGGGGGGGTATTGTATGTGTTTTTTTTACAGGCAAAAGAGCTGAATTCTTTGGGGCATGCCCCGCAAAGGGCCCTATTCAGGGCTGGTAAGGTAAAAGAGCTTTGAGCTTTTGTAATTTAGAATAGGGTAGGGCATTTTTTTATTTTGGGGGGCTTTGTTATTTTATTAGGGGGCTTAGAGTAGGTGTAATTAGTTTAAAATTGTTGTAATATTTTTCTAATGTTTGTAAATATTTTTTTATTTTTTGTAACTTAGTTCTTTTTTATTTTTTGTACTTTAGTTAGTTTATTTAATTGTATTTATTTGTAGATATTGTATTTAATTCATTTATTGATAGTGTAGTGTTAGGTTTAATTGTAGGTAATTGTAGGTATTTTATTTAATTTATTTATTGATAGTGTAATGTTAGGTTTAATTGTAACTTAGGTTAGGATTTATTTTACAGGAAAATTTGTAATTATTTTAACTATTTTAGCTATTAAATAGTTCTTAACTATTTAATAGCTATTGTACCTGGTTAAAATAAATACAAAGTTACCTGTAAAATAAATATAAATCCTAAAATAGCTATAATATAATTATAATTTATATTGTAGCTATATTAGGATTTATTTTACAGGTATTTAGCTTTAAATAGGAATAATTTATTTAATAAGAGTTAATTAATTTCGTTAGATTTAAATTATATTTAACTTAGGGGGGTGTTAGTGTTAGGGTTAGCCTTAGCTTTAGGGGTTAATACATTTATTAGAATAGCGGTGAGATTCGGTCGGCAGATTAGGGGTTAATAATTGAAGTTAGGTGTCGGCGATGTTAGGGAGGGCAGATTAGGGGTTAATACTATTTATTATAGGGTTATTGATGCGGGAGTGAGGCGGATTAGGGGTTAATAACTTTATTATAGTAGCGGTGAGATCCGCTCGGCAGATTAGGGGTTAATAAGTGTAGGCAGGTAGAGGCGACGTTGAGGGGGGCAGATTAGGGGTTAATAAATATAATATAGGGGTCGGCGGTGTTAGGGGCAGCAGATTAGGGGTACATAGCTATAACGTAGGTGGCGGCTCTTTGCGGTCGGCAGATTAGGGGTTAATTATTGTAGGTAGCTGGCGGCGACGTTGTGGGGGGCAGATTAGGGGTTAATAAATATAATATAGGGGTCGGCGGTGTTAGGGGCAGCAGATTAGGGGTACATAAGTATAACGTAGGTGGCGGTCGGCAGATTAGGGGTTAAAAAAATTTAATCGAGTGGCGGCGATGTGGGGGGACCTCGGTTTAGGGGTACATAGGTAGTTTATGGGTGTTAGTGTACTTTAGAGCACAGTAGTTAAGAGCTTTATGAACCGGCGTTAGCCCAGAAAGCTCTTAACTACTGACTTTTTTCTGCGGCTGGAGTTTTGTCGTTAGAATTCTAAGGCTCTCTTCAGACACGACTCTAAATACCGGAGTTAGGAAGATCCCATTGAAAAGATAGGATACGCAATTGACGTAAGGGGATCTGCGGTATGGAAAAGTCGCGGCTGAAAAGTGAGCGTTAGACCCTTTCCTGACTGACTCCAAATACCGGCGGTAGCCTAAAACCAGCGTTAGGAGCCTCTCCTCTAAATCTAGGCCATAGTTAATGTCAGTTCTGAGACAGCAATACACATCTGTGCAGACCCAGATGGGTTCATAGGACATATTTATTGACAAGCCATTAGTGTATTGCTTTTCTGGAGATGACTTTGACTATGTGCTTAACATTTTGTTGGAGTTAAACACAGTTTTGTGTAAACAATAGCAATATTAAAACAAGCAGCATGCAAGCTCATCAACCACCTGTGCAGCCAGTGGAAGAAAACATAAAATGTAGGTATTTTTTCCACTACATGAAAAAAATCTTGTGAACTCTGATGTTACATTTATTTTGTTCTGAAATATAAATATAATATGATGTTGCTCTCAAAGGAAAACATGGAATGTTGTAGATTATATGTAATCCAGGGGTCAACAAATGTGTTTAAAATTAGAAATTAGAAATTCAATTTACTACAATACAAAAATACCACACTTACTTGATAAAAGAACAGATTAACAATTTTTTATGTGATGTGTGTGTATGTATATATATATATATATATATATATATATATATTGTGACAGACCCTTCGGTCAGGACTGAAAGTGTTAACTTTATTTTCTAAGCACAAGTGGCTGGCTCCAGCTATAATCTAATTAATGCTAAGCATTCTATTGTTTGATCACCTCCAGAGAGAAAACGCCTAAGTGATAAGAAGGGCCAAGAGTGTCTTGTGGTTGAAGTGTTTAAGTAATATAATTCTATTGTATCATGTCAAAAGGGCGCTTCTCCCTTTTATCTAATGTACAACATTCTTTCAACCCCCATCTGGGGGGGGTCAAAGCCTGTATAAATACTAGGCATCTAGCCTTTAATAAATCTCATTCTATTTTAAACCTGAAATGTGGAGCTTGGTCTCATGTTTGAGGGGAAATTGATCGGGGTTGTGAATTGCTGATTGTCTATGCAGGACGTTGTCATCTGGTATTAACCCTTGGTACACTGTTGGTACCGTAACATTGGTGGCAAGCGACGGGAGAATCCTTATCGCCCAAAGGAGCAACTACGGATCCAGACCGAATGGGAACACCGTATGAAAGGCTAAAAAGAGCTACCCTTAAAGACCTGCTAGAGCAACGGGGCCAACAAACCAGTAACCTCAGGAAGAGGGAGATTATTGCAAGACTGACCGAGATGGACGGAGTATCAGGGCACGAAGGAACCAATGAGCCCAGCATGTCAGACAGAACCCCCGAAGAAGCAAGCTTTGACCGGGCGGTCAAAATAAGACTGGCACACTATGGCCCCAACCCATCTGCGGAAATTATCGACCGGGTCATAGCAGCTGTGGAGGCCAACCTACTTCGCCAAAGCGGCGCTGCAGCAGTCCAAGTCACCGCAACCCCAGTGGAAAAGAGAAAAGTGCATTTTACCGCTTTTAAAAACTTCCTGGAAACAGAAGGAGAGATTGATGGGTACCTTGCGGATTTTGAGAGACAATGTGCACTACACCAGGTACCCGCCGAGGACTGGGTCACGATATTGTCCGGAAAATTATCCGGCCGGGACAGTGAGGCTTTTCGGGCCATTCCAGATGAGGAAGTTGGGGATTATAATACTGTGAAAGAGGCTCTGCTCTCCAGGTATGCGGTTACACCGGAGGCATACCGGAGACGGTTCAGAGACACTGTTAAATTGGCTGGCGATTCCTACGTTGAGTGGGCATGTAAGGTGCACCGCACAGCATCGCACTGGATGGCGGGGTGCCAAGCCGTGTCTGGGGAAGAGGTGCTGCAGCTATTCCTGTTGGAACATTGCTTTGACAAGTTATCAGCAGGAGTTAGAGAGTGGGTTCGGGACCGTAAACCCTCCACCCTGCATGAAGCTGCTCGCTTGGCAGATGAGTATACGGATGCCCGCAAACTGGACACTGCTACCTCTAAGCCCCCTGCTAAAGTGGAGTACAGACCCCCGGCCACCCCAGCAGCTGCCAGTTACCAACCCCCGGCGCACCGCTATGCCACACAGCCTCCGGTCATGAACTACCCTCAGACAGCCCGGTTCACCTCACGGGATTACTCCCAGCCTATCCAGTGCTTTGGATGTAAGCAAATCGGACACAAAAGGTCGGAGTGTCCCCTCAACACGGCCAGCCAAGCACAGTCCTGGAGGAGACCCGCCGGCGGAATCCCACGTAACCCTCAGCCTGCTGCCCACTGCGTAGAGGAACAAGAATGCTGGGGCATCCTACATGAAGCAGACCCCGTGCAAGCTGTCCACCGGGATAACCGGCAACAGCACCGGCAACTGGTTAAAGTGAATGGGAAGGAGGTCAGTGGTCTATGGGATACTGGTGCTACTATGACCTTGCTTCAAAAGAACCTGGTGTCTGAGAAACAGCACACTGGAGACACTGTGGCTGTGAGAGTGGCAGGGGGCACTGTGTTCCGCCTACCTGTTGCCCGGGTACATTTGGATTGGGGAGTGGGCGCTAGACATGTGAATGTGGGGGTCATGAAGGATTTACCAGCTGATGTTCTCCTTGGAAATGACTTGGCCCCCCTTGTTTTGGCCTACGCTCCCATGGGTCCCGTTGATGTTAACCCAGTGACTACCCGTGCCCAGGCCCGTGTCACCGAGACCGACCCACCTGCTGCTGAGACCCAGGTAAGACTCTCTTCCCCGACTTATACCCTAGACCAGACCCCCTTGAGTTGGGATACCCCAGAGACGTACGGGAGGGAAACCCGGGAGGATCCGACCCTTCAGAAGTACAGGGCTAGGGCAGACACTGGAGAAGAGGGAGTAGATGGGGAACGTTATGAGTGGGTGGGGGATAGGCTATATAGAATCCCCAAACCTGCCCAGAAAAGTACTGCCCTTCCACAAAATCGGCAGCTGGTAGTGCCTGCGAAATACCGACAAGAGATTCTGCGGATTGGGCACGATGTACCGTTAGCTGGGCATCTAGGGTCCCGCCGCACCACTCATAGGATCACCCAGAATTTCTTCTGGCCCAATTTTAACCGAGATGTGCGGGTATATTGTAGTACTTGTGACACCTGTCAACGGGTGGGTAAGCGGGGGGACCACCCCAAAGCTAGGCTTATGTCTATGCCTGTCATTGGGGAACCCTTTTCCCGCATAGCCGTTGACATTGTGGGTCCACTTGCCAGGGCTAGTCCATCAGGTAAGAAGTATATTCTCACTGTGGTGGACTATGCCACTCGTTACCCAGAGGCAGTAGCACTGTCGAATATAGAGGCAGAGACAGTCGCTGATGCCCTAGTTAAGATTTTTACTAGGGTCGGGTTCCCTAAGGAGATTCTCTCTGATCAGGGGACCCAGTTTACCGCTGTGCTCACCCAGCAGCTGTGGAAGGTGTGCGGCATTAAACCGTTGCTCAGTTCGCCTTATCACCCCCAGACTAACGGTCTCTGCAAGCGCTTTAATGGCACCCTCAAGCAGATGCTGAGGACCTTCACGGACACTTGCAGAGACTGGGAACGATTCCTGCCTCATCTGCTATTTGCGTACAGGGAGGTGCCCCAGGAATCCACTGGGTTCTCTCCCTTTGAGTTACTCTATGGGAGAAGAGTCCGCGGCCCCCTGGATCTCATTAGAGGACACTGGGAGGGAGAGATAGAGCAGGAGGGAACCCCCATCGTGCCATATGTTCTGGAACTCCGGGACCGCATGGAGAAACTGTCTCTGATGGTAAGAGGGAATCTCCAGGTGGCCCAGGAAAGACAGAAGGGGTGGTACGATCAGGGTGCCCGGCAGCGGGTCTTCCAGGTTGGACAGAAGGTTTTGGTGCTCAAGCCTGTGAAGGCCAACAAGATGCAAGCATCTTGGCAGGGCCCGTATAAAGTGTTATCCCGGGTGTGTGATACTACCTATGTTATAGCCAGCTGTGCAGATGAGAGGATCCAGCGATCCTTTCATGTGAACATGCTGAAGGAGTATCAGGAGAGGCCAGAGGACGTAGCCGCAGTATGTGCCCCTGCTGCAGACGACCCAGAGAACTTACCCCTACACGACTTATTAGAGAAGGACCCCCAGACTGACGTCACTAGTCTTGTGCAGCTAGGGGACCGGTTGAACCCTACCGAGAGGGTACAGGCAAGACAGCTCCTGTGGGAGAAGCAGGCGACATTCTCCCAAGAGCCCGGCTACACTACCCTAGCTGTCCATAAAGTAGAGACTCCCGGACAGAATCCCCTGCGACAGCCTCCCTACCATATACCCGAAGCAGTCCGAGAAGGAATGCGGAAGGAGATACAGGAGATGGCCCGGCTGGGAGTGATCGAGCCCTCCGATAGTCCTTGGGCTTCCCCTGTAGTCCTGGTACCTAAGAAGGATGGAACCACCCGGTTCTGTGTGGACTACAGGCGGCTCAATGAGAGGACCACCACTGACGCCTACCCGATGCCCCGGGTAGACGAATTACTAGACCGTATTGCTAGGGGGCGCTATCTGACAACCATAGACCTGTGTAAAGGCTATTGGCAGATTCCCCTGGCCGAGGATGCTATCCCCAAGTCGGCATTCGTCACCCCATTCGGCCTGTACCAGTTTAAGGTCATGCCCTTTGGGATGAAGAATGCTCCGGCTACCTTCCAGCGTATGGTGGATAGACTCCTTGATGGCTTCCAGGAATTTGCTTGTGCATACCTGGACGACATTGCGGTTTACAGTGGGTCCTGGGAAGAACACCTTACCCATGTAGGGCTGGTTCTGGACAAGATTCGGGCCGCTGGCCTGACCTTGAAACCGGACAAGTGCCATCTAGGTATGGCTGAAGTACAGTACTTGGGGCACCGAGTGGGGTGTGGGAGCCAGAGACCGGAGCCAGCCAAGGTAGAGGCTGTGGCTAACTGGCCCACACCTATCACTAAGACCCAAGTACTAGCCTTCCTGGGGACGGCCGGGTATTACCGACGTTTTGTCCCCGACTACAGTACTATCGCCAAGCCCCTGACTGACCTGACTAAAAAGAACCTCCCCAAACAGGTCCTGTGGTCTCCAGCTTGTGAAGCCGCGTTTCAGGCACTGAAGCAGGCCCTTGTGAATGCCCCTGTCTTGGCTGCCCCAGTCCCTAACAAACGTTTTCTCATTCATACAGATGCTTCCATGTCTGGACTGGGGGCTGTACTGAGTCAAGTCGGGGAGGATGGAGGAGAGCATCCTGTCGCATACCTAAGCAGAAAGTTATTACCTCGGGAAGTAAGTTATGCGGCAGTAGAGAAAGAATGTTTAGCCCTGGTCTGGGCACTGAAGAAGTTGAACCCTTATCTATATGGACAGGAATTTTCCCTCATAACGGACCACAATCCCTTAGTCTGGCTCAACCGGGTCTCAGGAGACAATGGTAGATTGCTGAGGTGGAGTTTAGCCCTCCAGCCCTATAACTTCACCATCAGCTACCGGCCCGGTAAGCTAAACGGGAATGCAGATGGATTGTCCCGGCAAACTGATATGCCTACCACCACCCAGTCCAGTCATCCCCAAGTTGACCCGCCAAAGGGTCAAGCCGGGTCTGCCGGAGTGTTCCACAAGGGGGGAGCTATGTGACAGACCCTTCGGTCAGGACTGAAAGTGTTAACTTTATTTTCTAAACACAAGTGGCTGGCTCCAGCTATAATCTAATTAATGCTAAGCATTCTATTGTTTGATCACCTCCAGAGAGAAAACGCCTAAGTGATAAGAAGAGCCAAGAGTGTCTTGTGGTTGAAGTGTTTAAGTAATATAATTCTATTGTATCATGTCAAGGGCGCTTCTCCCTTTTATCTAATGTACAACATTCTTTCAACCCCATCTGGGGGGGTCAAAACCTGTATAAATACTAGGCATCTAGCCTTTAATAAATCTCATTCTATTTTAAACCTGAAATGTGGAGCTTGGTCTCATGTTTGAGGGGAAATTGATCGGGGTTGTGAATTGCTGATTGTCTATGCAGGACGTTGTCATCTGGTATTAACCCTTGGTACACTGTTGGTACCGTAACATATATATATATATATATATATATATATATACACATACATATACATACACATACATACAAACAAATATGCCATGTGAGGGGTTTACACACATACACATTTTACAGCCTTACAGTCTACAAACTTTGTTGTCAAAGTGCCCTAAAGGCTGTAAAATTTGTAAATCACAATTGGCAACTTGTAATAAAGAGCAGAGCAGCTAGTCCCACATAACCTCCACACCTCCAAGGCCTTTATAGAACAAAAACATTCATCCTGAAGCAGAATTTAACCCCCTGGCTATAAAAATGCCCTACAGCACATAACAAGTGAATACACTGCAACCCTCTCTGGTAGCCAAGGGGTTAAAGTGCTCTGCTTGTTAATTATGTTGTCATTCTAGGCAGCATTAGAAGCCTTGTACAGTCCTAACCTGTTGTTTTGAAGCTTTCATTACTCAACAAAAGTGTCTGCTACATATCAGCATGGAGCTTGGCTGTGTGAGGCAACAGAAGTACATAAAATAAAAGTGAAACTAAACATGCCTGGCAAAAATGGGAGGGGTTTAGTTTTAATATTTGCCCCTCTCTCCTTCATGGCTCCCTCAACTGCTGTAACATATTCCCAATAAACACTTGACTCTGTAAGCACCTGGCAGAACAATTCTTACTAAAATTAATGCCCTCACAAAAAATTACTGACAGGCAGGCGCCCCTCACTGCAAGGCGCCTGTAGGCACATGTCTACTGTGCCTAATGGGAAATCCGTCCCTAACTGCTCTATGTATAATACAGTCACACGCTGCTCTGTGTATGATACAGTCACACACACACTGCTCTGTGTATAATACAGTCACACACACTAGTCTGTGTATAATACAGTCACACACACACGCTGTTCTGTGTATAATACAGTCACACACTGCTCTGTGTATAATACAGTCACACACACACACACTGCTCTGTGTATAATACAGTCACACACACACACTGTTCTGTGTATAATACAGTCACACACTGCTCTGTGTATAATACAGTCACACACACACACTGTTCTGTGTATAATACAGTCACACACTGCTCTGTGTATAATACAGTCACACACACACTGCTCTGTGTATAATACAGTCACACACACGCTGCTCTGTGTATAATACAGTCATACACACTAGTCTGTGTATAATACAGTAACACACTCACTGCTCTGTGTATAATACAGTCACACGCTGCTCTGTGTATGATACAGTCACACACACACTGCTCTGTGTATAATACAGTCACACACACTAGTCTGTGTATAATACAGTCACACACACTGCTCTGTGTATAATACAGTCACACACCGCTCTGTGTATAATACAGTCACACACACACACTGCTCTGTGTATAATACAGTCACACACACTAGTCTGTGTATAATACAGTAACACACTCACTGCTCTGTGTATAATACAGTCACACACACTAGTCTGTGTATAACACAGTCACACACACACACTGCTCTGTGTATAATACAGTCACACACACAGTCACACACATACTGCTCTGTGTATAATACAGTCACACACACACACACTACTCTGTGTATAATACAGTCTCACACACACACACACACACTATTCTGTGTCTAATACAGTCACACACACAATTCACTGTATATAATACAGTCACACACATACTGCTCTTGTATAATACAGTCATACACACACACTGCTCTTGTATAATACAGTCACACACACGCTGCTCTGTGTATAATAGAATCACACACGCTGCTCTCTGTTTAATACAGTCACACACACACTGCTCTGTGTATAATACAGTCACACACACACTGTTCTGTGTATAATACAGTCACACACACACACTGCTCTGTGTATAATACAGTCACACACACACACACTGCTTTGTGTATAATACAGTCACACACACACTGCTCTGTGTATAATACAGTCACACACATACACTGCTCTGTGTATAATACAGTCACACACACGCTGCTCTCTGTTTAATACAGTCACACACACACTGCTCTGTGTATAATACAGTCACACACACACTGCTCTGTGTATAATACAGTCACACACACACTGCTCTGTGTATAATACAGTCACACACATACACTGCTCTGTGTATAATACAGTCACACACACGCTGCTCTCTGTTTAATACAGTCACACACACACTGTTCTGTGTATAATACAGTCACACACACACACTGCTCTGTGTATAATACAGTCACACACACACACTGCTTTGTGTATAATACAGTCACACACACACTGCTCTGTGTATAATACAGTCACACACATACACTGCTCTGTGTATAATACAGTCACACACACACTGCTCTGTGTATAATACAGTCACACACACACTGCTCTGTGTATAATACAGTCACACACATACACTGCTCTGTGTATAATACAGTCACACACACACTGCTCTGTGTATAATACAGTCACACACACACTGCTCTGTGTATAATACAGTCACACACACACTGCTCTGTGTATAATACAGTCACACACACACTGCTTTGTGTATAATACAGTCACACACACACTGCTCTGTGTATAATACAGTCACACACATACACTGCTCTGTGTATAATACAGTCACACACACGCTGCTCTCTGTTTAATACAGTCACACACACACTGCTCTGTGTATAATACAGTCACACACACACTGTTCTGTGTATAATACAGTCACACACACACACTGCTCTGTGTATAATACAGTCACACACACACACACTGCTTTGTGTATAATACAGTCACACACACACTGCTCTGTGTATAATACAGTCACACACATACACTGCTCTGTGTATAATACAGTCACACACACACACACACACACACACACACACACACTGCTCTGTGTATAATACAATCACACACACACTGCTCTGTGTATAATACAGTCATACACACACACTGCTCTTGTATAATACAGTCATACACACACACTGCTCTGTGTATAATAGAATCAAACACGCTGCTCTCTGTTTAATACAGTCACACACACACACACTGCTCTGTGTATAATACAGTCACACACACTGTTCTGTGTATAATACAGTCACACACACACACTGCTCTGTGTATAATACAGTCACACACACACACACTGCTTTGTGTATAATACAGTCACACACACACTGCTCTGTGTATAATACAGTCACACACACACACACTGCTCTGTGTATAATACAATCACACACACACTGCTCTGTGTATAATACAGTCACACACACACACTGCTCTGTGTATAATACAGTCACACATACACTGCTCTGTGTATAATACAGTCACACACACTGCTCTGTGTATAATACAGTCACACACACACACACTGCTCTGTGTATAATACAGTCACACACACACACACTGCTCTGTGTATAATACAGTCACACACACACACTGCTCTGCGTATAATACAGTCACACACACGCTGCTCTGTGTATAATACAGTCACACACACACACTGCTCTGTGTATAATACAGTCACACACACACACTGCTCTGTGTATAATACAGTCTCACACACACTGCTCTGTGTATAATACACTCACACACACACACTGCTCTGTGTATAATACAGTCACACACACACACACACACTGCTCTGTGTATAATACAGTCACACACACACACACACACTGCTCTGTGTATAATACAGTCACACACACACACACTGCTCTGTGTATAATACAGTCACACACACACTGCTCTGTGTATAATACAGTCACACACACACACACACTGCTCTGTGTATAATACAGTCACACACACACTGCTCTGTGTATAATACAGTCACACACACACTGCTCTGTGTATAATACAGTCACACACACACTGCTCTGTGTATAATACAGTCACACACACACACTGCTCTGTGTATAATACAGTCACACACACACACTGCTCTGTGTATAATACAGTCACACACACTGCTCTGTGTATAATACAGTCACACACACTGCTCTGTGTATAATACAGTCATACACACTGCTCTGTGTATAATACAGTCACACACACACTGCTCTGTGTATAATACAGTCACACACACACTGCTCTGTGTATAACACAGTCACACACACACTGCTCTGTGTATAATACAGTCACACACACACACTGCTCTGTGTATAATACAGTCACACACACACTGCTCTGTGTATAATACAGTCACACACATACACTGCTCTGTGTATAATACAGTCACACACATACACTGCTCTGTGTATAATACAGTCACACACACACTGCTCTGTGTATAATACAGTCACACATACACTGCTCTGTGTATAATACAGTCACACACACTCTGTGTATAATACAGTCACACACACACTGCTCTGTGTATAATACAGTCACACACACACTGCTCTGTGTATAATACAGTCACACACACACTGCTCTGTGTATAATACAGTCACACACATACACTGCTCTGTGTATAATACAGTCACACACATACACTGCTCTGTGTATAATACAGTCACACACACACTGCTCTGTGTATAATACAGTCACACACACACTGCTCTGTGTATAATACAGTCACACACACTCTGTGTATAATACAGTCACACACACACTGCTCTGTGTATAATACAGTCACACACACACTGCTCTGTGTATAATACAGTCATACACACACACTGCTCTTGTATAATACAGTCATACACACACACTGCTCTGTGTATAATACAGTCACACACACACACTGCTCTGTGTATAATACAGTCACACACACACACTGCTCTGTGTATAATACAGTCACACACACACACACTGCTCTGTGTATAATACAGTCACACGCACATTGCTCTGTGTATAATACAGTAACACATTGCTCTGTGTATAATACAGTCACACACACACACTGCTCTGTGTATAATACAGTCACACACACATTGCTCTGTGTATAATACAGTAACACATTGCTCTGTGTATAATACAGTCACACACACACACTGCTCTGTGTATAATACAGTCACACATACACTGCTCTGTGTATAATACAGTCACATACATACTGCTCTGTGTATATTACAGTCACACACACACACTGCTCTCTGTATAATACAGTCACACACACACTGCTCTGTGTATAATACAGTCACACACACACACACTGCTCTGTGTATAATACAGTCACACACACACTGCTCTGTGTATAATACAGTTATACACACACTGCTCTGTGTATAATACAGTCACACACATACTGCTCTGTGTATATTACAGTCACACACACACACTGCTCTCTGTATAATACAGTCACACACACACTGCTCTGTGTATAATACAGTCACACACACACATTGCTCTGTGTATAATACAGTCACACACACACATTGCTCTGTGTATAATACAGTCACACACACACTGCTCTGTGTATAATACAGTCACACACACACATTGCTCTGTGTATAATACAGTCACACACACACTGC
Source organism: Bombina bombina (assembly GCF_027579735.1). NCBI lineage: Eukaryota > Metazoa > Chordata > Amphibia > Anura > Bombinatoridae > Bombina > Bombina bombina. Next base: position 1,446,951,889 of record NC_069500.1, on the reverse strand, counting down.
TCTGTGTATAATACAGTCACACACACACACATTGCTCTGTGTATAATACAGTCACACATACACTGCTCTGTGTATAATACAGTCACACACACACTGATCTGTGTATAATACAGTCACACACACACATTGCTCTGTGTATAATACAGTCACACACACACTGCTCTGTGTATAATACAGTCACACACACACACATTGCTCTGTGTATAATACAGTCACACACACACTGCTCTGTGTATAATACAGTCACACACACACTGCTCTGTGTATAATACAGTCACACACACATTGTTCTGTGTATAATACAGTCACACACACACTGCTCTGTGTATAATACAGTCACACACACACTGCTCTGTGTATAATACAGTCACACACACACTGCTCTGTGTATAATACAGTCACACACACACTGCTCTGTGTATAATTCAGTCACACACACACACACACATTGCTCTGTGTATAATACAGTCACACACACACACTGCTCTGTGTATAATACAGTCACACACACACTGCTCTGTGTATAATACAGTCACACACACAGTGCTCTATTTATAATACAGTCACACACACACTGCTCTGTGTATAATACAGTCACACACACTGCTCTGTGTATAATACAGTCACACACACACTGCTCTGTGTATAATTCAGTCACACACACACTGCTCTGTGTATAACACAGTCACACACACACTGCTCTGTGTATAATACAGTCACACACACACACTGCTCTGTGTATAATACAGTCACACACACACTGCTCTGTGTATAATACAGTCACACACACACGCTGCTCTGTGTATAATACAGTCACACACACACTGCTCTGTGTATAATACAGTCACACACACACTGCTCTGTGTATAATACAGTCACACACACACTGCTCTGTGTATAATACAGTGACACACACACACTGATCTGTGTATAATACAGTCACACACACACTGCTCTGTGTATAATACAGTTATACACACACTGCTCTGTGTATAATACAGTGACACACACACACTGCTCTGTGTATAATACAGTCACACACACTCATTGCTCTGTGTATAATACAGTCACACATACACTGCTCTGTGTATAATACAGTCACACACACACTGCTCTGTGTATAATACAGTCACACACACACACATTGCTCTCTGTATAATACAGTCACACACACACACTGCTTTGTGTATAATACAGTCACACACATGCTGCTCTGTGTATAATACAGTCACACACACACTGCTCGGTGTATAATACAGTCACACACACACACACACTGCTCTGTGTATAATACAGTCACACACACACTGTGGCAAACCTAGCCACTTCTGGACTATAACGTAAGAAAGGTTGTCTATAGGCTGTATATTGTGCTATGTAGATGTGACAGACCCTTCTGTCAGCACTGAAAGAGTTAACTGTGTTCAGCTTTAGCCTCAGCTATTATGCACTGTCATTAATGTTATTGATACACAGTCCATTGTTTAATCAACCTCAGAGAGCAGACCCTAGATGATAAGGAAAGCCAAGTGTGTGTCTGTGTTTAAATTGTTATCAGCTTGAGCAAGGTATTCTATTGTATCATGTAAAAGGGCGTGTTCCCTCCATCTAATGTACAACATTCTTTCAACCCCCCTTCTGGGGGGGGTCAGACCTGCATAAATACTGGGCATATGAGCCTTAATAAAATTCATTCTGTTTAAAACCTGAAAACTGGCTGGGTTGTGAACTGCTGATTCCCTATGCAGGACATTGTTCCCTGGTGTTAACCCTTGGTATCCGGTTGGTACCGTTACAATTGGTGGCAAGCGACGGAATGAACCTTATCGCCCAGAAGAGCAACTACACAAGCCAGTAACCTCAGGAAGAGGGGGATTACTACAATACTGACTAAGATGGAAGGAGTACCAGGGACCGAAGTGAATGGAGATGGATTATTCTAAGCTAAAGAGACAAACGTAAAAGGAACTGCTAGAAGCCAGGGGAAAGATAGGCAGCAGCAAACCCAAGGCTATATTAATTGCTGAGCTGATGGAGGGAGACAGAGCTCGCAGCGCTACGCCTCCAGCAGCCATGGAGGAGACCCTATACCAGAGGGAAATGAGGACCAGGCTGGAATTTTTACCCCAACCTGTACCACGGGATATGCTATCCGTGGTAATGGCAGATGTGCAGGAGTACGTGATGGCACACAGTCCGCGGAATGCATCCTCCCGAGCAGAATCCATTTTGGACGCACTCAGCAACCCAGTAAGACCCAAAATCCCATACCATGCATTTAAAATGTTTTGTGAGGAGAAGGATGAGATTGATGGGTATTTACAGGATTTTGAGAGACTGTGCGAGTTACATGATTTGGAGCAGTCCGTATGGGTGCCGGTGCTAGCAGGCAAGCTAGCCGGTAGGGCAGCGGAAGCGTATCGCGCTGTACCCAGGGAGGACAGCAAGGATTACGCTAAAGTGAAGAGAGCGATCTTGGAAAGATATGCCATTACCTCAGAGGCATACCGGCGCAAGTTTAGAGGCCTGCGCAAGCCAGAAAGAGATTCCCATGCAGAGTGGGCCCACAAGCTGGATCAAGCATCTCAGGGGTGGATACAGGCCAGCCAAGCTACCACCATGGAAGAATTGCGACAACTGATGCTGTTGGAGCAATTCTTTAACGGCTTGTCCCCAGAAGCCCAAGAATGGGTGAGAGATCGAAAACCCCTCACCTTAACCGAAGCAGCCAGATTAGCAGACCAGCATTTTGATGCCAGGAGGCACCATGGACTACAGCCTAACAACGGACGGGCTAATATACAATGCCACACCTGCAAGCAGTGGGGACATATGGCACGTGAGTGCACCCAAAATCGGAGCAGCCAAGCTTGGAACCAGGTCAGACAGAACCTGGCCCCAAGGGCGGCTGCTCACCATTACCAAACGGAGCCAGCCGCTCATGAGGTGTTGAGCACCCAAGCCGAGGAACCCCTGGGAATTCTGCATGAGGTGATGTCGGTCCGGGGACTTCGGGATTCGGGAGCTACTTTAACCCTGATAGCTCCCCATTTGGTGCCGGATACAGCACCCACTGGCGGATCCGTGGCAGTACGAGGGGCAGGGGGAGCAGTATACCGATTGCCCACTGCTAGAGTCGAGTACAGACCCCCAGTCACCCCAGCAGCTGCCAGTTACCAACCCCCGGCGCACCGCTATACCACACGGCCTCCGGCCACGAACTACCCTCAGAGAGCCCGGTTCAATTCGCGGGGCTACTCACAACCTATTCGGTGCTTTGGATGTAAGCAACTAGGGCACAAAAGACCAGAGTGTCCCCTAAACGCAGCGAATCAAGCACAGTCCTGGAGAAGACCCGCTGGCGGAATCCCACATAATCCTCAGCCTGTGGCCCGCTACGTAGAGGCGCCAGAATGCTGGGGCAGCCTACATGAAGCAGACCCCGTGCAAGCTGCCCACCGGAATAACCGGCAACGGGTTAAAGTGAATGGGAAGGAGGTCAGTTGTCTACGGGATACTGGTGCTACCATGACCTTGCTTCAAGAGAACTTGGTGCCTGAGAAACAGCACACTGGAGACACTGTGGCTGTGAGGGTAGCAGGGGGCACTGTGTTCCGCCTACCTGTTGCCAGGGTACATTTGGATTGGGGAGTGGGCGCTAGACTTGTGAATGTGGGGGTCAAGAAGGACTTACCTGCTGATGTTCTCCTTGGAAATGACTTGGCCCCCCTTGTTTCTGCCTATGCTCCCATGGATCCCGCTGATGTTAACCCTGTGACTACCCAAGCCCAGTCCCTCCGGGAAGAGACGCTTCCATGTTTGGGGTGGGGGCAGTACTGAGCCAAGTTGGAGCAGATGGCGGAGAACACCCCGTAGCTTACTTGAGCCGAAAGTTGTTGCCCCGGACATCCCCAAGCCGATCCGTTGGGATCAGACTGTGTATGCCGGCTTGGTTCTGGGGGAGCATTGTGGCAAACCTAGCCACTTCTGGACTATAACGTAAGAAAGGTTGTCTATAGGCTGTATATTGTGCTATGTAGATGTGACAGACCCTTCTGTCAGCACTGAAAGAGTTAACTGTGTTCAGCTTTAGCCTCAGCTATTATGCACTGTCATTAATGTTATTGATACACAGTCCATTGTTTAATCAACCTCAGAGAGCAGACCCTAGATGATAAGGAAAGCCAAGTGTGTGTCTGTGTTTAAATTGTTATCAGCTTGAGCAAGGTATTCTATTGTATCATGTAAAAGGGCGTGTTCCCTCCATCTAATGTACAACATTCTTTCAACCCCCCTTCTGGGGGGGGTCAGACCTGCATAAATACTGGGCATATGAGCCTTAATAAAATTCATTCTGTTTAAAACCTGAAAACTGGCTGGGTTGTGAACTGCTGATTCCCTATGCAGGACATTGTTCCCTGGTGTTAACCCTTGGTATCCGGTTGGTACCGTTACACACACTGCTCTGTGTATAATACAGTCACACACACACTGCTCTGTGTATAATACAGTCACACACACACACATTACTCTGTGTATAATACAGTCACACACACACTGCTCTGTGTATAATACAGTCACGCACACACATTGCTCTGTGTATAATACAGTCACACACACACATTGCTCTGTGTATAATACAGTCACACACACACTGCTCTGTGTATAATACAGTCACACACACACTGCTCTGTGTATAATACAGTCACACACACGCTGCTCTGTGTATAATACAGTCACACACACACACTGCTCTGTGTATAATACAGTCACACACACACTGCTCTGTGCATAATACAGTCACACACACACTGCTCTGTGTATAATACAGTCACACACACACTGCTCTGTGTATAATACAGTCACACACACACATTAGTCTGTGTATAATACAGTCACACACACACTGCTCTGTGTATAATACAGTCACACACACACTGCTCTGTGTATAATACAGTCACACACACACTGCTCTGTGTATAATACAGTCACACACACACATTGCTCTGTGTATAATACAGACACACACACACACTGTTCTGTGTATAATACAGTCACACACACACTGCTCTGTGTATAATACAGTCACACACACACACTACTCTGTGTATAATACAGTCACACACACACGCTGCTCTGTGTATAATACAGTCACACACACTGCTCTGTGTATAATACAGTCACACACACACACATTGCTCTGTGTATATTACAGTCACACACACACACTGCTCTCTGTATAATACAGTCACACACATACTGCTCTGTGTATATTACAGTCACACACACACACTGCTCTCTGTATAATACAGTCACACACACTGCTCTGTGTATAATACAGTCACACGCACACACTGCTCTGTGTATAATACAGTCACACACACACATTGCTCTCTGTATAATACAGTCACACACACACAGCAATATAAAGGTGCCATTGGTTAATGCAATACTCTTGTGTGTGTATACACATTTGATACAGAATTGTTGGCGCTATACAAATAAATGATAATGATATTAGGAATACACTGTGTATAGTGCAGGGTGCTACCCACTCCCTTATCTTTTTGCACAGTACACAATGTGTGTGTCAGAACTTCCTGTTGGTCCCCCTGCTGTATGGGGATGTCCTGGCTGAAGTGACCCAACTCCTACTCATATCACTCAGTAATAAAATGTCTGTGTCTGTAGTTCAGAGCAACACAGGACAAAGCAAGCAAGGTAGGTAACATATCAGCGGTACCAGCTCACCCAGTGTAGTGCCAGGCTACCAGCTCACCCAGTGTAGCACCAGGCTACCAGCTCACACACAGCAGTGCCAGGCTACCAGCTCACCCAGTGTAGCACCAGGCTACCAGCTCACACACAGCAGTGCCAGGCTACCAGCTCACCCAGTGTAGTACCAGGCTACCAGCTCACACACAGCAGTGCCAGGCTACCAGCTCACCCAGTGTAGTGCCAAGCTACCAGCTCACACACAGCAGTGCCAGGCTACCAGCTCAGACACAGCAGTACCAGGCTACCATCTCACACAGCAGTACCAGGCTACCAGCTCACACACAGCAGTGCCAGGCTACCATCTCACACACAGCAGTGCCAGGCTACCATCTCACACACAGCAGTGCCAGGCTACCATTTCACACACAGCAGTACCAGGCTACCATCTCACACACAGCAGTGCCAGGCTACCAGCTCACACACAGCAGTGCCAGGCTACCATCTCACACACAGCAGTGCCAGGCTACCAGCTCACACACAGCAGTGCCAGGCTACCATCTCACACACAGAAGTGCCAGGCTACCATCTCACACACAGCAGTGCCAGGCTACCAGCTCACACACAGCAGTGCCAGGCTACCATCTCACACACAGAAGTGCCAGGCTACCATCTCACACACAGCAGTACCAGGCTACCATCTCACACACAGCAGTGCCAGGCTACCATTTCACACACAGCAGTACCAGGCTACCAGCTCACACACAGCAGTGCCAGGCTACCATCACACACACAGCAGTGCCAGGCTACCATCTCACACACAGCAGTGCCAGGCTACCATCTCACACACAGCAGTGCCAGGTTACCATCTCACACACAGCAGTGCCAGGCTACCAGCTCACACACAGCAGTACCAGGCTACCATCTCACACACAGCAGTGCCAGGCTACCATCTCACACACAGCAGTGCCAGGTTACCATCTCACACACAGCAGTGCCAAGCTACCATCTCACACACAGCAGTACCAGGCTACCAGCTCACACACAGCAGTGCCAGGCTACCAGCTCACACACAGCAGTACCAGGCTACCAGCTCACACACAGCAGTGTCAGGCTACCATCTCAGACACAGCAGTGCCAGGCTACCATCTCACACACAGCAGTACCAGGCTACCAGCTCACACACAGCAGTGCCAGGTTACCATCTCACACACAGCAGTGCCAGGCTACCAGCTCACACACAGCAGTACCAGGCTACCATCTCACTCACAGCAGTACTAGGCTACCAGCTCACACACAGCAGTGCCAGGCTACCATCTCACACAGCAGTGCCAGGCTACCATCTCAGACACAGCAGTGCCAGGCTACCAGCTCACACACAGCAGTGCTAGGCTACCATCTCACACACAGCAGTGCCAGGCTACCATCTCACACACAGCAGCACCAGGCTTCCATCTCACACACAGCAGTACCAGGCTACCAGCTCACCCAGTGTAGTACCAGGCTACCAGCTCACACACAGCAGTGCCAGGCTACCAGCTCACCCAGTGTAGTACCAGGCTACCAGCTCACACACAGCAGTGCCAGGCTACCAGCTCACCCAGTGTAGTGCCAAGCTACCAGCTCACACACATCAGTGCCAGGCTACCATTTCACACACAGCAGTGCCAGGCTACCAGCTCACACACAGCAGTGCCAGGCTACCAGCTCAGACACAGCAGTACCAGGCTACCATCTCACACAGCAGTACCAGGCTACCAGCTCACACACAGCAGTGCCAGGCTACCATCTCACACACAGCAGTGCCAGGCTACCAGCTCACACACAGCAGTGCCAGGCTACCATTTCACACACAGCAGTACCAGGCTACCATCTCACACACAGCAGTGCCAGGCTACCAGCTCACACACAGCAGTGCCAGGCTACCATCTCACACAGCAGTGCCAGGCTACCATCTCAGACACAGCAGTGCCGGGCTACCAGCTCACACACAGCAGTGCTAGGCTACCATCTCACACACAGCAGTACCAGGCTACCATCTCACACACAGCAATGCCAGGCTACCATCTCACACACAGCAGCACCAGGCTACCATCTCACACACAGCAGTACCAGGCTACCATCTCACACAGCAGTGCCAGGCTACCATCTCACACACAGCAGTACCAGGCTACCAGCTCACACACAGCAGTGCCAGGCTACCATCTCACACACAGCAGTGCCAGGCTACCATCTCACACACAGCAGTACCAGGCTATCATCTCACACACAGCAGTACCAGGCTACCATCTCACACACAGCAGTGCCAGGCTACCCGCTCACACACAGCAGTGCCAGGCTACCACCTCACACAGCAGTACCAGGCTACCACCTCACACACAGCAGTACCAGGATACCAGCTCACACACAGCAGTGCCAGGCTACCAGCTCACACAAAGCAGTGCCAGGCTACCAGCTCACACACAGCAGTGCCAGGCTACCAGCTCAGACACAGCAGTACCAGGCTACCAGCTCACACACAGCAGTGCCAGGCTACCATTTCACACACAGCAGTGCCAGGCTACCATCTCACACACAGCAGTGCCAGGCTACCAGCTCACACACAGCAGTACCAGGCTACCATCTCACACACAGCAGTGCCAGGCTAACAGCTCACACACAGCAGTGCCAGGCTACCATCTCACACACAGCAGTGCCAGGCTACCAACTCACACACAGCAGTACCAGGCTACCATCTCACACACAGCAGTGCCAGGCTACCATCTCACACACAGCAGTGCCAGGCTACCATCTCACACACAGCAGTGCCAGGCTACCAGCTCACACACAGCAGTACCAGGCTACCATCTCACACACAGCAGTACCAGGCTACCATCTCACACACAGCAGTGCCAGGCTACCATCTCACACACAGCAGTACCAGGCTACCATCTCACACACAGCAGTGCCAGGCTACCAGCTCACACACAGCAGTACCAGGCTACCATCTCACACACAGCAGTGTCAGGCTACCATCTCACACACAGCAGTACCAGGCTACCAGCTCACACACAGCAGTGCCAGGCTACCAGCTCACACACAGCAGTACCAGGCTACCATCTCACACACAGCAGTGCCAGGCTACCATCTCACACACAGCAGTGCCAGGCTACCATCTCACACACAGCAGTGCCAGGCTACCAGCTCACACACAGCAGTACCAGGCTACCATCTCACACACAGCAGTACCAGGCTACCATCTCACACACAGCAGTGCCAGGCTAACAGCTCACACACAGCAGTGCCAGGCTACCATCTCACACACAGCAGTGCCAGTCTACCAGATCACACACAGTAGTGTCAGGCTACCAACTCACACACAGCAGTGCCAGGCTACCAGCTCACACACAGCAGTACCAGGCTACCATCTCACACAGCAGTACCAGGTTACCAGCTCACACACAGCAGTACCAGGCTACCATCTCACACAGCAGTACCAGGCTACCATCTCACACACAGCAGTGCCAGGCTACCAGATCACACACAGTAGTGTCAGGCTACCAGCTCACACACAGCAGTGCCAGGCTACCAGCTCACACACAGCAGTACCAGGCTAAAATCTCACACAGCAGTACCAGGTTACCAGCTCACACACAGCAGTACCAGGCTACCAGCTCACACACAGCAGTGCAAGGCTACCAGGTTGTGTGACAGCTTTATTACTTTGTCCTGAGGTTGTGTGACAGCTTTATTACTTTGTCCTGAGGTTGTGTGACAGCTTTATTACAGAGACCTGATGTGTGACAGCTTTATTACTTTGTCCTGAGGTTGTGTGACAGCTTTATTACAGAGAGATGTGTGTGCAGATGATCTCATACATAACACTGGGTGAGGGATGTGTGCAGATGATCTCATACATAACACTGGGTGAGGGATGTGTGCAGATGATCTCATACATAACACTGGGTGAGGGATGTGTGCAGATGATCTCATACATAACACTGGGTGAGGGATGTGTGTGCAGATGATCTCATACATAATACTGGGTGAGGGATGTGTGTGCAGATGATCTCATACATAACACTGGGTGAGGGATGTGTGTGCAGATGATCTCATACATAATACTGGGTGAGGGATGTGTGTGCAGATGATCTAATACATAACACTGGGTGAGGGATGTGTGTGCAGATGATCTCATACATAACACTGGGTGAGGGATGTGTGTGCAGATGATCTCATACATAACACTGGGTGAGGGATGTGTGCAGATGATCTCATACATAACACTGGGTGAGGGATGTGTGTGCAGATGATCTCATACATAACACTGGGTGAGAGATGTGTGCAGATGATCTCATACATAACACTGGGTGAGGGATGGGTGAGCAGATGATCTCATACATAACACTAGGTGAGAGATGTGTGTGCAGATGATCTCATACATAACACTAGGTGAGGGATGTGTGGGCAGATGATCTCATACATAACACTGGGTGAGGGATGTGTGTGCAGATGATCTCATACATAACACTGGGTGAGGGATGTGTGTGCAGATGATCTCATACATAACACTGGGTGAGGGATGTGTGAGCAGATGATCTCATACATAACACTGGGTGAGGAATGTGTGAGCAGATGATCTCATACATAACACTGGGTGAGAGATGTGTGCAGATGATCTCATACATAACACTGGGTGAGGGATGTGTGCAGATGATCTCATACATAACACTGGGTGAGGGATGTGTGCAGATGATCTCATACATAACACTGGGTGAGGGATGTGTGCAGATGATCTCATACATAACACTGGGTGAGGGATGTGTGCAGATGATCTCATACATAACACTGGGTGAGGGATGTGTGCAGATGATCTCATACATAACACTGGGTGAGGGATGTGTGCAGATGATCTCATACATAACACTGGGTGAGGGATGTGTGAGCAAATGATCTCATACATAACACTGGGTGAGGGATGTGTGTGCAGATGATCTCATACATAACACTGGGTGAGGGATGTATGTACATATGATCTCATACATAACACTGGGTGAGGGATGTGTGTGTGCAGATGATCTCTTACATAACACTGGGTGAGGGATGTGTGCAGATGATCTCATACATAACACTGGGTGAGGGATGTGTGCAGATGATCTCATACATAACACTGGGTGAGGGATGTGTGCAGATGATCTCATACATAACACCGGGTAAGGGATGTGTGTGCAGATGATCTCATACATAACACTGGGTGAGGGATGTGTGCAGATGATCTCATACATAACACTGGGTGAGGGATGTGTGCAGATGATCTCATACATAACACTGGGTGAGGGATGTGTGTGCAGATGATCTCATACATAACACTGGGTGAGGGATGTGTGCAGATGATCTCATACATAACACTGGATGAGGGATGTGTGCAGATGATCTCATACATAACACCGGGTAAGGGATGTGTGTGCAGATGATTTCGTACATAACACTGGGTGAGAGATGTGAGCAGATGATCTCATACATAACACCGGGTAAGGGATGTGTGTGCAGATGATTTCATACATAACTCTGGGTGAGGGATGTGTGCAGATGATCTCATACATAACACTGGGTGAGGGATGTGTGTGCAGATGATCTCATACATAATTCTGGGTGAGGGATGTGTGTGCAGATGATCTCATACATAACACTGGGTGAGGGATGTGTGTGCAGATGATCTCATACATAACACTGGGTGAGGGATGTGTGCAGATGATCTCATACATAACACTGGGTGAGCGATGTGTGCAGATGATCTCATACATAACACTGGGTGAGGGATGTGTGCAGATGATCTCATACATAACACTGGGTGAGGGATGTGTGCAGATGATCTCATACATAACACCGGGTGAGGGATGTGTGAGCAGATGATCTCATACATAATACTGGGTGACGGATGTGTGAGCAGATGATCTCATACATAACACTGGGTGAGGGATGTGTGCAGATGATCTCATACATAACACTGGGTGAGGGATGTGTGAGCAGATGATCTCATACATAACACTGGGTGAGGGATGTGTGTGCAGATGATCTCATACATAACACTGGGTGAGGGATGTGTGCAGATGATCTCATACATAACACTGGGTGAGGGATGTGTGCAGATGATCTCATACATAACACTGGGTGAGGGATGTGTGCAGATGATCTCATACATAACACTGGGCGAGGGATGTGTGCAGATGATCTCATACATAACACTGGGTGAGGGATGTGTGAGCAGATGATCTCACACATAACACTGGGTGAGGGATGTGTGTGCAGATGATCTCATACATAACACTGGGTGAGGGATGTGTGTGCAGATGATCTCATACATAACACTGGGTGAGGGATGTGTGTGCAGATGATCTCATACATAACACTGGGTGAGGGATGTGTGCAGATGATCTCATACATAACACTGGGTGAGGGATGTGTGCAGATGATCTCATACATAACACTGGGAGAGGGATGTGTGTGCAGATGATCTCATACATAACACTGGTTGAGGGATGTGTGTGCAGATGATCTCATACATAACACTGGATGAGGGATGTGTGCAGATGATCTCATACATAACACTGGGTGAGGGATGTGAGCAGATGATCTCATACATAACACTGGGTGAGGGATGTGTGTGCAGATGATCTCATACATAACACTGGGTGAGAGATGTGTGCAGATGATCTCATACATAACACTGGGTGAGGGATGTGTGCAGATGATCTCATACATAACACCGGGTGAGGGATGTGTGCAGATGATCTCATACATAACACTGGGTGAGAGATGTGTGCAGATGATCTCATACATAATACTAGGTGAGGGATGTGAGCAGATGATCTCATACATAACACTGGGTGAGGGATGTGTGTGCAGATGATCTCATACATAACACTGGGTGAGGGATGTGTGCAGATGATCTCATACATAACACTGGGTGAGGGATGTGTGCAGATGATCTCATACATAACACTGGGTGAGGGATGTGTGAGCAGATGATCTCATACATAACACTGGGTGAGGGATGTGTGTGCAGATGATCTCATACATAACACTGGGTGAGGGATGTGTGCAGATGATCTCATACATAACACTGGGTGAGGGATGTGTGCAGATGATCTCATACATAACACTGGGTGAGGGATGTGTGCAGATGATCTCATACATAACACTGGGTAAGGGATGTGTGCAGATGATCTCATACATAACACTGGGTGAGGGATGTGTGCAGATGATCTCATACATAACACTGGGTGAGGGATGTGTGCAGATGATCTCATACATAACACTGGGTGAGGGATGTGTGAGCAGATGATCTCACACATAACACTGGGTGAGGGATGTGTGTGCAGATGATCTCATACCTAACAAAAAACTGGGTGAGGGATGTGTGTGCAGATGATCTCATACATAACACTGGGTGAGGGATGTGTGTGCAGATGATCTCATACATAACACTGGGTGAGGGATGTGTGCAGATGATCTCATACATAACACTGGGTGAGGGATGTGTGCAGGTGATCTCATACATAACACTGGGAGAGGGATGTGTGTGCAGATGATCTCATACATAACACTGGGTGAGGGATGTGTGTGCAGATGATCTCATACATAACACTGGATGAGGGATGTGTGCAGATGATCTCATACATAACACTGGGTGAGGGATGTGAGCAGATGATCTCATACATAACACTGGGTGAGGGATGTGTGTGCAGATGATCTCATACATAACACTGGGTGAGAGATGTGTGCAGATGATCTCATACATAACACTGGGTGAGGGATGTGTGCAGATGATCTCATACATAACACCGGGTGAGGGATGTGTGCAGATGATCTCATACATAACACTGGGTGAGAGATGTGTGCAGATGATCTCATACATAATACTAGGTGAGGGATGTGAGCAGATGATCTCATACATAACACTGGGTGAGGGATGTGTGTGCAGATGATCTCATACATAACACTGGGTGAGGGATGTGTGCAGATGATCTCATACATAACACTGGGTGAGGGATGTGTGTGCAGATGATCTCATACATAACACTGGGTGAGGGATGTGTGCAGATGATCTCATACATAACACTGGGTGAGGGATGTGTGAGCACAATTGGTCTTTGTGGTTACTGAGTCCCTCTGTTTTCCCTTTCAGATGTCCCCGAGCAAATTCTGCCTTTTGTGTCTCATGCTGTGTCTGTGGATGAGTCCAGCATCTCTCCTACATTCTTGGCCGGAATCATGTGAGTCACAGTGCTCAGTACAGGGGTGAGTCACAGCCCTCAGTACAGGGGTGAGTCACAGCCCTCAGTACAGGTGTGAGTCAGTGCTCAGTACAGGGGTGAGTCACAGCCCTCAGTACAGGGGTGAGTCACAGCTCTCAGTTCAGGGGTGAGTCAGCGATCAGTACAGGTGGGAGTCACAGCCCTCAGTACAGGGGTGAGTTACAGCCCTCAGTTCAGGGGTGAGTCACAGCCCTCAGTTCAGGGGTGAGTCACAGTGATCAGTACAGGTGTGAGTCAGTGCTCAGTACAGGGGTGAGTCACAGCCCTCAGTACAGGGGTGAGCCACAGCCCTCAGTTCAGGGGTGAGTCACAGCCCTCAGTTCAGGGGTGAGTCACAGCCCTCAGTTCAGGGGTGAGTCACAGCCCTCAGTTCAGGGGTGAGTCACAGCCCTCAGTTCAGAGGTGAGTCACAGCCCTCAGTTCAGAGGTGAGTCACAGCCCTCAGTTCAGGGGTGAGTCACAGCCCTCAGTTTAGGGGTGAGTCACAGCCCTCAGTTCAGGGGTGAGTCACAGCCCTCAGTTTAGGGGTGAGTCACAGCCCTCAGTTCAGTGGTGAGTCACAGCCCTCAGTTCAGGGGTGAGTCACAGCCCTCAGTTCAGGGGTGAGTCACAGCCCTCAGTTCAGGGGTGAGTCACAGCCCTCAGTTCAGGGGTGAGTCACAGCCCTCAGTTCAGGGGTGAGTCACAGCCCTCAGTTCAGGGGTGAGTCACAGCCCTCAGTTCAGAGGTGAGTCACAGCCCTCAGTTCAGAGGTGAGTCACAGCCCTCAGTTCAGGGGTGAGTCACAGCCCTCAGTTTAGGGGTGAGTCACAGCCCTCAGTTCAGGGGTGAGTCACAGCCCTCAGTTCAGGGGTGAGTCACAGCCCTCAGTTCAGGGGTGAGTCACAGCCCTCAGTTCAGGGGTGAGTCACAGACCTCAGTTCAGGGGTGAGTCACAGCCCTCAGTTCAGAGGTGAGTCACAGCCCTCAGTTCAGAGGTGAGTCACAGCCCTCAGTTCAGAGGTGAGTCACAGCCCTCAGTACAGGGGTGAGTCACAGCCCTCAGTTCAGGGGTGAGTCACAGCTCTCAGTACAGGGGTGAGTCACAGCCCTCAGTTCAGGGGTGAGTCACAGCCCTCAGTTCAGGGGTGAGTCACAGCCCTCAGTTCAGGGGTGAGTCACAGCTCTCAGTACAGGGGTGAGTCACAGCCCTCAGTTCAGGGGTGAGTCACAGCCCTCAGTACAGGGGTGAGTCACAGCCCTCAGTTCAGGGGTGAGTCACAGCGATCAGTACAGGGGTGAGTCACAGCCCTCAGTTCAGGGGTGAGTCACAGCGATCAGTACAGGGGTGAGTCACAGCGATCAGTACAGGGGTGAGTCACAGCGATCAGTACAGGGGTGAGTCACAGCCCTCAGTACAGGGGTGAGTCACAGCGATCAGTACAGGGGTGAGTCACAGCAATCAGTACAGGGGTGAGTCACAGCGATCAGTACAGGGGTGAGTCACAGCGATCAGTACAGGGGTGAGTCACAGCGATCAGTACAGGGGTGAGTCACAGCGATCAGTACAGGGGTGAGTCACAGCGATCAGTACAGGGGTGAGTCACAGCGATCAGTACAGGTGTGAGTCACAGTGATCAGTACAGGGGTGAGTCACAGCCCTCAGTACAGGGGTGAGTCACAGCGATCAGTACAGGGGTGAGTCACAGCGATCAGTACAGGTGTGAGTCACAGTGATCAGTACAGGGGTGAGTCACAGCGATCAGTACAGGGGTGAGTCACAGCGATCAGTACAGGGGTGAGTCACAGCGATCAGTACAGGTGTGAGTCACAGCAATCAGTACAGGGGTGAGTCACAGTGATCAGTACAGGTGTGAGTCACAGTGATCAGTACAGGGGTGAGTCACAGCGATCAGTACAGGTGTGAGTCACAGCAATCAGTACAGGGGTGAGTCACAGCGATCAGTACAGGTGTGAGTCACAGTGATCAGTACAGGGGTGAGTCACAGCGATCAGTACAGGGGTGAGTCACAGCGATCAGTACAGGGGTGAGTCACAGCGATCAGTACAGGTGTGAGTCACAGCAATCAGTACAGGGGTGAGTCACAGTGATCAGTACAGGGGTGAGTCACAGCGATCAGTACAGGGGTCAAGTTCTCAGCAGTCAGGCCAGGGTTAAGTTCTCAGCAGTCAGGCCAGGGTCAAGTACCCGAACAAACATCAGATTAGAGGAGCAGGTAGGTAGCAGTCAGTAGTCAGGCCAGGGTCAAGTACCCGAACAAACATCAGATTAGAGGAGCAGGTAGGTAGCAGTCAGTAGTCAGGCCAGGGTCAAGTACCCGAACAAACATCAGATTAGAGGAGCAGGTAGGTAGCAATCAGGCCAGGGTCAAACACAGGATCCAGTAATACTAGACAACTACACATTCGGAGTAACCAAGCACCACCTGACAAAGGGGCTTTTAAAGGGAGCTCTAGTTGGTCAGTCAGATGTGCAAGTACCATGGTGCACAAATCAGCCAGAGCAGATAATAACTCAGTAAGTGAAGCAGCAACAGTACAAGGCCTTTGGTTCAGATCATGGTGCACCCACGAAAGTAGTCGGCTTTCTATATCTGAAACTTTGAATATTGCCATAACAGTATGCATTTTTTAATGTACACATACAGGTGTGACTGTTTGTGTGTGTGCTTGCACATATGGGTGTGTGTGTGTGCGCTTGCACATATGGGTGTGTGTGTGTGCGCTTGCACATATGGGTGTGTGTGTGTGCGCTTGCACATATGGGTGTGTGTGTGTGCTTGCACATAAGGGAGTGTGTGTGTGTGTGTGTGTGCTTGCACATATGGGTGTGTGTGTGTGCTTGCACATATGGGAGTGTGTGTGTGTGTGTGTGCTTGCACATATGGGTGTGTGTGTGTGCTTGCACATATGGGTGTGTGTGTGTGCGCTTGCACATATGTGTGTGTGTGTGCTTGCACATATGGGAGTGTGTGTGCACTTGCACATATGGGTGTGTGTGTGTGTGTGCGCTTGCACATATGGGTGTGTGTGTGTGCTTGCACATATGGGTGTGTGTGTGTGTGTGTGCGCTTGCACATATGGGTGTGTGTGTGTGCTTGCACATATGGGTGTGTGTGTGTGTGTGCACTTGCACATATGGTGTGTGTGTGTGTATGTGCGCTTGCACATATGGGTGTGTGTGTGTGTGTGTGTGCGCTTGCACATATGTGTGTGTGTGTGCGCTTGCACATATAGGTGTGTGTGTGTGCTTGCACATATGGGTGTGTGTGTGTGCTTGCAAATATGGGTGTATGTGTGCGCTTGTACATATGGGTGTGTGTGTGCACTTGCACATATGGGGGTGTGTGTGTGTGTGCTTGCACATATGGGAGTGTGTGTGTGTGTGCTTGTATGGGTGTGTGTGTGTGCTTGCACATATGGGTGTGTGTGTGTGTGCATTTGCACATATGGGTGTGTGTGTGTGTGCGCTTGCACATATGGGTGTGTGTGTGTGTTCGCTTGCACATATGGGTGTGTGTGTGTGC